>NC_088341.1:41350000-41617500 GCF_036884655.1 Musa acuminata AAA Group
GTGTGTGTGTGTGTGTGTTTGTGTATGTGGGGGAGGGAGAAATGGTGCCAGCAGCTCGACAGCAAGGCCTTGGATAAGATTTTGTTGGATATGACACGTCTCCAAGTTGACCTTGACCTTCTATTGCTCCTTGCATTCATCCTCTTCGTACTTGGTGTGTGTCAAGGCGTTGTGGCTGATGTGGTATTGACTAATTTTTGAATTCATATTTTGTTTTGTTAATTCTATAAATTATTTATTTCTTGGTACGCGAGTCTTCGTCTCCCACCATTACACACATGCATCCAACCAAACGTTTGATATAATTAATGGCGGGTGATTGCCGACAGTTTGCTAAGTGTTGGAGGGCTGCTCTTTCGGCAGGAAACATTCACCTCTGTGGAGAAGAGTCTGCATTATGAGCTTGGAGAGAGTTGGCACGACTCCCTGTGTGCGTAAACAATTCATCGAACGCTTGATGATGGCCTGCACGTCGAGAACTCAACCCACCCCCACGTTCGCGCATTCATGTCCTCATATACTACCTAAAGGAAGCGGAGGAGGGTCATTAGATCAAACAGCTTCTTCTTCTTCTTCTTCTTCTTCTTCTTGGTGGCCGGCAATGGGCAGAAGCGGCATAAGGCTCTCGTGCTGCTGCAGGAGCAGGGCCGCAGCTCCTATCCGACTCGGATCTCCACAGCAGAAGCCGAAGCCGAAGCCAAAGCCGAAGCTCAAGTTCGTCGCCGATCGCGGGGCTTCGGTCGCGGAAGCAGCAGGCGGCGACGAAGCGAAGAAAGCGGCCGTGACGGGAAGGAAGATCGTGGTCGCCGTGGACTCGGGACCGGAAGCGAAGGCTGCTCTCCAATGGGCTTTGTCTCATTCCCTCCACGACAACGATTCCTTGGTTCTCGTGAGCGTTGTGAAGCCACGCCGGCGTCGTAAGTTGCCGTCGCTTGGCTTCGCTACTTCGATCGATGTCTTGTTCACCAGTTCCGTCTACCGTGCACTCGCTGCAGGCGATCGGTCCCAAACGGAGTGGAGCTCACGAAGCCATCAAGCATTTCTTGCCATGCAAGGCATGTGCCAAGCAAGAAGACCAGAGGTGAACCCTCCCACCGTGCATGCCTCTCTATCTGTAGCTCAGTCAGTGCAATTTCCACCGTGCATGCTTCTGCAGCAGTCATCAGATCGTTGTGAGAATTAGAACATTTCAGCAAGCTGCTAATGAGCATATCTTGACAGATCAAAGTGGAGCTATCAGTGGTGGAAGGGCGAGAGCGAGGGCCGGCGATCGTCGAGGAGGCCAGGAAGCAGGGGGCTTCACTGCTAGTGCTCGGGCAGAAGAAGCGATCCATAGCGTGGCGTGTGGTGAGACTGTGGAGTGGCAACAGCATGAGAGGAGGAGTGGTCGACTACTGCATCCAGAACGCCTCCTGCATGACTCTGGCAGTGAGGCGGAAGAGCAGGAGAGGCGGTGGCTACTCGATCACCACCAAACACCACAAGAACTTTTGGCTCTTAGCATGACCAAATCTATGGGACCAATGCTATTGTACATAATATATTTTCTAGTTTTAACTCACCTATCTATTCTTCTTCTTCTTCTTATGCTTATCTCCAACTCAAGTAAAATGGATGTCCTCATTTAGTTTGATCGAGTAGTAAATGCATAAATTTTTAGAAATCATCATCTTATATCATCTTAAAACAATAAGATAAAGGATATTGGAGACGTTCGCTCTACTCATGTACGTGTGTGTGTGTGTGTGTATATATATATATATATAACAACATATGCTTATGTTTAATATTGTATGATCCTTACGGAATACTTTCGACAATCAAAATATGTTGTATTGTACGTAGAATTGAATAGCTACGTGCAGGGCACAATGTTCGCCCTGCATGAATCACGCATATGATAGGAACTTCATTTTTCAGGCCAAGTATTATTGATGTGGGGATCCAAAGACAGGAGTTGTAGACACAGTTCACCTGTTCATGTGAAGGCTCATCATTCCTCTTTATTTGTAGCAGCAGCAGGACGCAGGAGGCAAACCGCTGCTATTGGGAGTCACCGCAACCTGAGAAGCCGATGATGGAGGAAAAAGGACGGCTCGGAAAATACTACGACGACGACGACGACGACTTGGAGGACATCGTAGAGAAGCTGAGCCATATCGTCCATCTCTTGAAGAAGCTCGTCGGGCTGGTGGAGGAGAGCAGCCGGTGCGCCAAGGCGTTGCTGGCTCTGCTTCCTCTCCTCGCTCTCGCGCTCTACTGCCTGCGTCGCTTCTGCAACACGAAGAACTCGGAGACGAACTTGGAGGAGACGATGCGGTCATCCCACGACGCCAATTCCACCCTCTCGTCTACCAGGAAGAATTGGCTCTCCAGACTTTGGGTGCACGTGGATGTAAAACCCTAGTGTTCCTGGCCTTCTTCGTGCTTTAAGATTCCCACTCCTGATGTGTCTCCTCTACCACATGATGCTTGGCTTCTCGATGATCTCTTCGTCGTAGTTTTGGATTTACTGTCATCATATCCAACACTCGATTGCTGATGCCGTGTATCGGAAAGCTTGGAGTCTGGTCACCACCACGGAGAATAAGTCCACGAACGATAGACGGTCGAGGTAAGGTTTCCAGAGGCACGTGTAACGCGCTTACGGCGTTAGAGTCTGGTCACCGCAAGTGGAACGAATTCCCAATGGTTAATTTTTCTTGGAAGCAGTTTGACATGAAAATGACTATCGGTAACCTCACCCCGAAGTACGTGTGCCGGGCGGTTCACGTGCAAGGCGTTAACCGCGTTACGACGAGCGAGAATAGATCCGCGAGCGGCGACCGATATCCTAACAACATGAAGTAAACACATACACACTGATGGCACGTGCACCGCTCTGATCAAGTCACCGCATCGTAGAATAAGACCACCGGCGTTGGAGGATTTCGCCAAGATTTATTTCTTTCGAAAGTGAGTTTACCCTCTCTGTCATTGGTGGTAAGCGCACCACCGTAGGGTCTCATGAAGACCACCGGCGGCCTATACCAAGCTCTCATGAAGAAGATATCCAAAAGTCACCAAACACACCAGGAATCAATCATTCCACAGCCATTCATTCAGATATGAATAATCTGCTTCGCATAAATACTCAGATCACAAAATCCCATAAATCACACAGTTGCAAACTGTAACCTAGATAGATCCAAGGAATGGAGTAACAACACTCACAAGGAGTAACCATACCAAGGAAAACACTGCCAGTCCAGCAGAAAATATTTGGTAGTTTATGGCACAGGGAAGACTAGAACATTTAGGGGAAAAAAGAGAGTAAAAAAATGGAGGGAGTCCTTTAAATTAGCCTAATTCGAAGACAACAACAGAGAAGATATACCAGCTTGTGTGTTTGGGGATGAGTCGAGCTAATTCAGTGTCTGGCAGCAAAGATGCACCACAGAAACCAGGTCGCCATGGTAAGTACCAGGGTTAACATAGGCTTCAAAAGATGTTTACAACTCTATAATATAAATGTACATGAAAAAGGTGAAGCTAAAAGGGAGGGATATCGAGCCGACGATTAGATGTTGTGATAGGTTAAAGGTGGCTGCACAAGCTTAAAAGGTTAAGTACCATGTTTGTGAGATCTTTCTGTGCCGATCAAGCTTCCACCGCTTTGCCCTTTGATTCTGGTTTTCCTTCCTTCTCGGCGTCATCATCATCTTCATCTTCGTCCTCTTCATCTTCCTCGGCTAACTTGGTCAGCTCTTCTTGGATCATGAGCTTCAAAGATGCTTTTCTCGGTGTCAAATCCATTTTGTAGTATGCAGCTGCAAAGCAATTTTCCCTAATCATTTCATACCCAGCTGTTCAGAAAGAATCTACTAGTTTAGAAAGGGCGTACCCAGCTGTTTGAGTATGTCAGTGAATGTTGCCTGAAGCAGAAAACAAAACAGGAGGTGAGGAATTAGTATTCTTGATCATATGCTAGCTAGGATTATAAAAAGAAAAAGGCTTAATAAGGAAATAAGTGCATCAATGAGAAATTTGAAATTTGCACCCATGGGCTGCAGAATGTGCAGCAATTTCCTTGTTATGTACGAGTTTCAGACAATTTCTAGTACAAGAGTACCCACCGTGTTAAAATCAACTTCCTTCAAAATTTCACATATTTTATTTCTCAGTTCCTCCTTGGTCGGTTGCTCCACCTCCAGCCTTCTAGGCTTGCCTCGAGCCGTCTTCTTATCTTCATCAGATAATAGATAACAATAAGATCAACATACTCGCTGATAATATGATATTCAACAAAAAGGGATAGAAACACAAGAAGACAAAAAAGAACATGAGGCATACCATCCTTTCAATATATTAGGAGTAATTGCAGCATTAGACCAAGGAAAAAAAAAAAACAAAAAGAAGAACATTTTGGAAGGACGATGAGCTTGCTTTAAAGGGCATTGAGCTCAATTTCAACAAAGCGCTATGAATCATAACATAACCATGCTGAATCAGGAAGTAAATAAAACTACATGCAACAGGAAAGCTGCTATCAGGTTGTCAAAAGTTGCTCGAGTAACAAAAATCAAAGGCATTGTTCTTTACCCTTATCACAATAAAAGATGGAAGTCAGAAAAGCCAAAAACTAAAGCAAAAAATACAAATTTTATTTGCAATGTTCAACATTTCTGCCTCCACAAAACAAAGTAGGTATCTCTGCCAAACCAACCAAGCAAAAAAAAGGAAAAATAATTAGATTACAAAGAAATCAATATCACACTTACTACTGATGATGACATGAAAAATCATACATTGAAATCGAGAACAACATACTAAGAAATAAATCATAATCAGCTAACTGATTGTGTGATATAGATCACAGCAACAACACAACTTCGAAAATAGCAGTTGACGTGATTACCATTGGGTTTTGATCACTACACCCATAAATCCCAAGTATTTGGGGTCCTGGTATAGCAATCTTTTTGTTAAGTAAAGAGAATAATACTTTTATGTTTTAACTCACAAATCACACGATTAGTCTGAGAACATCATAATGGTTAGAGCATGCTATAATAACATCAAAAGCACTTATCCAGATACACAGATAACAGGTGCACCAGTTATCATCCGACCATCCTCTCCATAGTTCATATCATGAAAGTGCATGGAGCAAGTGCATACCAGTGGTTTTTTCCTTAGTATTTGACTTAGGAGTTGATTTTTTCTTTGGAGAACCCAAGTTTCTCTTCTTGCTGACAAAAACCTTCATACTTGCGTCATTGTCCTCCTCAGCCTTAGAGCGCTTGGAAAATGATCTTTTTGCAGGACTGTTGGTGGTCATGGGCAGCGAGCTCTTCTTCGGGCTGGTGCCCACCTTCAACTTCTCCTTTGCAACAGAACCTTGTCGCCTGCCAACTTTTCTTTTATCCGGTTTGCCTTTCCCCAATTTCTTTTCATCATATTCATCTACATCATCATCATCTTCATCTTCATCTTCTCCGGATTCAGTTTCCTTTGCTTCACTCTCAGAATGCTTGCGTACCTTTTCTTCAGAATGAACATCCACCACCTTCTCATCCTCCTCTTCATCTTCTGTTTCTTGTGCACTACTCTCTTTTGTGGCTGCTGTTTCCTCACTTTTAATCCACTTCTGTGGAATAAAATTAGAAATTAGTTTACAAGGATGATTGAATTTCAGAGTCATAGCAACTGTCAGAACAATAGCAGCAAAAGAAATATAACATTGCAAAATCAAATACCATACAGATTTCATCAGAAGAGAAAGAAAAAGGCAGAAGCATGAGGATGATCATAAGACTGTGTGCACACTAATGCTTCTGATACAGACCTCTGGATGCTTGGTCAGCACCCCTCTTCTCTTTGATGCACTTCCCCTATCCATTCTTTTACGCTTTCTAGATTTCTGCTAGAAAGGGACTCCAAATTAGGGGCATACGCCAATGAAATCAAAGCAAAATATCAGCATGATGAACAGTCAGAAAACAATATGAAAATTCAAATTAGGCATCATTAACGATTGTGCATCATTAAAAAAGGTGCTACAATGAAAATTTGTTTCATAAATAAGACAAACCTGGTCCTCAGCATGTACACTGTCAGTTGTGGAATGAGGAGCAACCAAAAAGTCCAATAACTTTGTCACAAGATCCTCCTGCAGGCATAAATCATTCAAACAATTATCATGGTATCTCAGAGAAAAAGATATATAAAGGCCATTCATGGTGATCTCATATATTTTAAACCATGTTTTCATAATAAACTCAACTAACCTTTCTACTATTTGCTCTGGAAACAGATAAATCAAATAAATCACAGAGATCCAAGAGTGTATCTTTTACGTATTTGTCAAGCTTCTCCTTCATCTTAGCTCTCTGCTTTTCCTGCAGCCATTAAGGTATGAATGTCACAGGAGGTCAAAAAAGAACCTTGGCTGCATTATATTATCTAGTATAAAAAAAACTCCTTACATCACTTTCATGCCATACAAATCCAGAAAATTGAAGAATATGACTTTTGAAGTTGACAGCCTGTGATCAGACATACAAACAGAGAATTGTTAGTATCTGTCAAAGGCGAAGTATGCTATCGTCATCGCATCAGAAGAAAATCAGAGAGCTGTCCTTGACAATATAAATTATGTAAAACAACAATATAATTCAGATCCACTAACGACTGGAAACTGAGCATAGACCCCGAGCCTTTTACAAACTCAGGTGAATGAATTTGGCGTGAGAGGGTAAAAACTAAAATTTACACTTCATTCTTTGGTGAAAACAAATTAAAAAAGAAACTAAATTTTACTTAAAAAGTGACTGTGGTACATATTTTGCACTGGCACTAACACAAACTTGGCCAGCATGCTTTGAAACAACCAAGCAATACAGCTTTTCATTTCAAAAAGGATTCTCACTCAAACTATGAATATCTGCCATACTTGGGAATGAAAATGCTAATCATTTAAAAGTAAACATCGCTAACAACTTACAATGACATCAATGGTAACATAGACAAGGTGAAGAAAACAAATAAATTGTACAAGACCCTGAAGCTTCTTCAGGATTTATTACTGGAGATCCCATAATAGAAGATCACACACACTTTAAAATGTCTGCCATATTTGTGTCGTCATTTTTAGACACCAACATTTATTTATTAAGACTTGTAAGATATTCTGAAACACATAGAAAAAACATGTATACATATATCATTTGCACAAGACCTTCTGAAGTGGCAAATACCAACAGTAGTACAGTACAATTGTATTTTGAACTCGACCTCCTATACATATATATAAACTCAAGCTCACTGATATTTTGTGCATGCATTTAAAGTATTTTACAAAAATGTTTATTATTTATAAGAATGATTGCCATGCTTCTCATAAGTTATGCATGATGGTCATTGTACAATATTACCTCAAAAATAAAATCATAGCAATTTATGGAGTGTATATATTATTAATTGCTGTGTCCATGCCCCAGAGTATCCTTTCTCAATACAGCAATATCAGCATACCCAGTCCCAGTCACTAAAAAAGTACCTGGGTTTGTTCCATGCTTCCTATTGTAAGACCCAACACACAATACAAGCTGCATGGTGTATACAGTTAAGCCTCCATTTCTACCAATATACAATTTGAAAACTAAAATTATAACCAACATAAGATTATTTTGTTCCTTACAATGGCTTTTCAGCTATCAGAAAGTTTTTCTCAAGTGTTATCAGAAATAACATATATTGAAGAGATGAAATGGAGACTACGCTTAAGCAGATGCAGATCATAAACGACACTTAACCATCATGTGTAAGAAATGAAATGCAGACTATGCTCTCCATTCCTTCATAGTCAAAATTACATTTAATAAGCTAAATTAAGAACTATCAGAGTAGAAATGTTTACAACTAAAACAAATATGCACCTTAATAAACACAGCAAATCAGAAAACGTTGCATGATACCAGTGAATTAAACTATGAAGCTTATATGCACCTCAATATACACAGCAACACAACAGAAAAGTTGCATAACAATAGTGAATTGCACTATGAAGCTTATAAACACCATAACCAGCAGGCTAAATGCAAACTGAATAAGAAATTTAAGTCATATTCCAAACTACCTTTCCTTTTCTTCCAAAAAGAGTCTGATGAATCAGCTTAATATCTGCAGGCCTTTTTCTTGCTAGTTTGTGGGCCACTGAAACGATATCCAGAAGTGTGCCAAACATAAAGAAATGAGATGGTCATAGATAAAAAAATGATAATATCAAAGGAAATGGAATTTTCACAACATAATTCATCCAAAAGCACCATCATCAGAAAGGAAAAGTAAGTTTTGACAACCATCATTAACAATGCAATTCTGTAAATTGATCAATACCAAGTATAAACACAAAATGACTAGATCAGCATGTAACAATTTTTATTCTTTTCGAGATTTTATTATGTTTTATAAATAGACATCCAGAATCACAAAATGACTAGATCAACATGCACTCAGGCATTCACCTAAGAATCCAACTCTTACATAACTTGTGCAACCACTGACTTGAAACTCAGAAGAGGCTGGATAGAAGAATGCAAAGCAGATGCTGGGTTAGCCAAACTCACGTGTTAAATAATATGCAAAATGATTAGGACGATAACATAAACCACTAAATTAAACACAATACGAGGGAGACATCCCAGCTGAATGAGTCCCTAGAGAATTCTGTATGCCTGTTACATGCTCTAGGCTTCTTGCAGGCACCGCATAAAACCAGATTCGTGTATATGGGTGCATATACAGCCAACAGAATGCCTTTAAGCTGGTCAGAACAGAAAAAAAGAAGCAGAAAATTGCAAAATGCAAGATACCATCTCAAATTAGACAAAAGTTCAAGCGGAATCTCCAGATGTTCTACTTCCTACAAACAAAATTAAAGCAACAACTAGGTGAAAGACCTAAAAGTAAAGCAATAAGCAAGATGAACAACTTGATCAAACTATCCAAAAATAGGATCAGGGAAAAAAAATCCAACAGCTATGAACCATACCATTTGGTATATCCTTCAAAGGAGTGCCACGGCCCTGCAAGCAAAGATTTCAGAAAGTTAGCATTCAAGTTAAATAATAATGGTAATTAATTTAAAAGCATGAGGACAACTTGAATGAGAAATAAGGCACCTTCTCAACTTGAAACTCCTTATTTGGCTCTTTTTCAATGACCTCCACCAATCTTTCCACAGTTTTTCTCTCGCGCACAGGACGTTCAATGGAAGACCCAGGAGACGCCAACAATTTCATGGCCTTTGTCTCACCATCCTTATCCTTTCCTTCCCCTTTTTGACCAGACTTCTTCGGCCCTGACCTTTTCTTTTTTGACCGATCACCCCCCTTATCCTCATTAACCTTCTCTGCAGTAATCCCAACATCCTCTTCCAGATTCACATCATTCTCAGTCGCATCCTGCACCCCTCGTTCAACTGTCTCGCCTCCTTTTTCTTCATCTTTAACGTCCTCTGCATCTACCATTTTCACATCCACAGCATCAGCCTTCACATGTTCTGCATCCACCATTTTCACATCTTCAGGTTCTACTGTATTTACATTCTCGGTGTACTCTTTTTCACTGCCCACATTTTCCAAATTTGTTATGTCAGTTTGTTGTCCATCCTCATTTTCTAAAGCATCAATCACTTCTTTACCTTCGTTCTTTTTGTCTCCATTTTCTTTTACTTCACCTTTCTTCATTTTGTCTCCATCTTTTACATCAACTTCCTTCTCCCAATCTCCACCTTCCCTTTTTTCATCTCCATCTACTTTCCCTTCCGTCTTTTTATCTCCATCATCTTCTATTTCACCCCCCTTCTTTTCCGCCCCATCCTCTTCAATTTCACCTTCCTTTTCTTCCTCCCCCTCCTCTTTTGTTTCTCCTTCTTCCTCTTCCTTGCCATCCTCTTCTATTTCACCTTCCTTCTTTTCCTCGCCATCCTCTTCTGCTTCACCTTCCTTCTTTTCTTCTCCACCCTCTTCTAAAACATGGTCATCTTTGTTCACATCCTTCTTGCCTTTGCTTTTCTCCTGTCCATCTATGTCCATTTCTTTGGCTTCCTTCTTCTCATCTACATCCATTTGTTCTTCCCTTGCAGTGTCGCATATAGCAGATTTGTCCTCAAGTTGTGGGTTACCAATATTTGACCCTGTAGCTCCCTCTGCGTCAATTGCTGTGCCTTCTTCAGTCATTCCAACTGCCTTGAAAGCCATATTATATATTAGCTACCAGATAGTGGACACCGGAAACAATGCAAACAGGACTTTGCCAACTACCAATCTTCGCATTTATAGCTACAAATCACCGAAGCTACTAACAATAGATAAATGCAAATTACCACAAAAAAAATAACGGCAAAATATATTAATTTGCACAAATTGTAAAAGGAAACAAAATCAAAGCAACAAATGGTATGAGAATTCAACATCAAAGGCCAAAATAAACAAGAGCAAAAACAGGAGTAACACGAGTAGTAAAAACCCTACTTCCATCTCTAACAAGAAAGCGTCTGTCAAACGTCGCACCAATGTGTAGCACCAAATACATACCTATTAGTCGGTGGGATAGATCCTGAAACCAACAAAAAAGTAAATGTAACCCCGCTAAAGAGCACAGGAGCATGTTCTTGATAACCCCAGAAACACACACCCCATAAAGTAGGCAACTTTACGGCTTCGAGCATCTGATACCAGGTTCTACAATCACGAACACTTGGAATTACCTTCTAAATCGATCCAAAACTTTCGAAACAAGTTTGCAGAACCATTGAGAATCACGCAATAGCAAGAAGGCGAGCATCCATGCGAAATTCACGGAACCCTAGCTGGATCGAGCCAATTTTATCTCGTTCGGAAGAGGCATCCGAAGTATAGTATGAAATTTAAGCCACGACTAGATTGGTGTCGAAGAAGAGACGTACCTGATGGAGATCGCAGCGCTTCGAGCGATCGAACCCTGCCAAATAAAGAGAAGAGGACGAAAACCCCTTCGCGTAATCGGAAAGGTCACCTTTTCTGCCCTCTTCCCCGCCCGGCTTAATAGCTCGGATCACCGGGGCTCTGATCACCTGTTCCATCCAACGCAGAATACAGTGTCCTCTCCATGCAAAGGCATGGGTACCCACCAGTTCGAGACGAAGGCAGCACCCTCGATCAGTGTTTCCTGCTTTGCAGTATACAGGCAGTGTCCTGACCGGACCCCAAACCCGAGTTCAATGTGGTTTCGCGGCCGTGGTCATTGGCCGATTACCTCCGCCTTGAAATGACGCGGATCCTCTCCAAGACGCACCTTTAAAAGTAAACCGTTCAAGTCCCCTTATCATGTGGCTATCCACTGAGACTGGCCCCAACTTTTCATATGTGGGGCCCCCTGTGTATGCGGACAGGCATTGGCATTGGAGGGGATCCCTCGGGTCCCCGGAAGAACCCAATGGTACCGCCATCCCAGAGTACTTCCACCTGGCATGGCAAGGAGATTCACTTGTCCCCATGTGTTTTTACCCGTTTCTAGTCCTATACGGAACATACCTGCCTCCTAATTGGCGGCAGGCATGCAGGGCGCATGGGTCCACCTCTACATAAGAGGCGCAAACGTGTCACGTACGCATCACATGATAACGATCGGTGCCTCGTCGGGAAACGGATCGGGTACCAGTACGAACCCGACTCTGGTATTCGAATCCGAACCCAGTCTACCCGAACCTGATTCGAGCTGGTTGGATGGACTTGAATACCGAAATGTCCGACCCGTTGTAACCCCAAGTTGGGGATTTGATACGTAAGCCAACCGGGAGGTCGTCGTCAAGGTCGAGTTGGTTTCGCTTTGGCATTCTGGTGAGCAGCTTCTGTTCGCTTTCCAATCTTGTTGCTGTCGATCCCACTTCGTTCTTTTCTTCTTCCTGTGTTCTTGTGTTTGGGCCGCTGTTTTATTAATGCCGGCACGGGGTACAGCGAGAGGATTATTGTTGAAACTGTTCGATCCAGAAACGTAAGATGTTAGCACTCGGTGCTTGTTTGTTGAATCACGCAAGGCACTGTTCATTAGTCTCCAGCAGTGCAATCAAGTCCCAGGTTTTGGATCGTTTGAATCTGCATATTAGTCAAGTAGAATGTTCCAAGCACAACTTCTAGTTCTCCTTTTTTTACTATTCTAATATAATTCTGACTTGATGTTCAGCTAAATCCTTACAAAACACTTTTGCTTTCTATGATTAAAGCATATATTGGGTTTATTTCCTAACAACTTCAGCTTTTAGAATACGTGATATTTGGATATCAGAGCAAATCATGAGTTAGAATACATGATGGATAGATGTTGATGATGCTTAGATCAATCCGATTCGATTCAAGCCCGTCGTGCATAAGAAGTCTGATCTGATTGAAGAGAAGGTTCGAATGTTTGCTTGATAATTGAGGAAGCTATCGGACCCTTATTCCATGGTCGACAAATCAAGATGATAAAGTAAGAAGTTCCATCTACTATTCACGTAAGAAGTTCCATCTGACACATAAATGTACTACTTAATGTGGACAACGTTTGTACACATCCAATGTTTTAGTATAGATCTAAACTATATCATAGAAGTGCATAAAGGAGAAGAATTTAGAGGGAAGAAATGGTCATATTTCTTTCTGGCCATATATTACATTGATCCCTAAAGTCTACTTCACCTGGAAGGTAAAAAACTCTATTATGATTCTAATAACTTCAGAGACAGTAAACCAATTGGTAAATAGGTTCAAAGGTCGGTGGGTTGTTTATATATGCAATGTGTCAACATGATTCACTCTCTCTCTCTCTCTCTCTCTCTCTCTCTCTATATATATATATATATATATATATATATATAATCACCGAACATCGTATAGCGACGACTGAGATATAACAGCATAAACATATATCATGACATATTATATTACGTACATTACTGACAGAGGAAGTCACATGACGTTTACCTCAGTCCACCTTCTTATCCGTTAACTATTACTGTTATCCAATAACATCTTGCAACGAGAATAACTATACGTATAGGAAATTACATAATAGAGCAGGACTGATAAGGCTCCTGCCCGACGATGATCTTGCAGCCGCCAACCTCGCAGCCGGGACGGCAGGCAGCGGACGGCGAGGGGTCGTCGCAGACCCAGCCGCAGGAGCAGCAGCGGCGGCACCCGCTGCGTGGCTCGAAGCAGGGGCACGGTTGGCGACAGCAGTTGGGCCACCCCTGGGGCGGGAAAACACACACGGGCGGCCTCACCCCGGCCTCCGGGAACGGCCTACATGGTGGCGGTGACGGGACGTCGCAGATCCAGCCGCAGGTGCAGCAGCGGCGGCACCCTTGGCGCGGATCGACGCAGGGGCACGGCTGTTTGCAGCAGACGGGCCACACCGGGGGCCGGCAAACACACACGTGTGGCGGGCAAACACACACGGGTGGCGGGCAAACACACACGGGTGGCAGGCAAACACACACGGGCGGCGGCGGCGGCGGTGGCGGTGGCGGCGGCGGTGGTGCCGGCTCTTTGATATGGACGCCTTTGATCACCTTGCATGCGAGGCAGAGAAGCTCCTTGATGAAGCAGTCAGGGTTGAAGGGGCCGGATACTGTGACGGTGTTCTTCTTCTCGTCAAAGACGATTGATTGGATGTTGAACCATTCTCCAACACATCGACCAATTTCCACAAAAATTTGTCAGCACCGAGAGAGAGAGAGAGAGAGAGAGAGAGAGAGACGGTAGCTTACTTTGGAGCTCGCACAGAGCTTTCTTGATCTTCCTGGAGCAGGTGCAGCATTGCAGGTCAACCTTGATAATTACCGTGACTATCTGTGCCAAGGCGAGCAAGAGAAGCACATGCAAACAGACATGAATCAGTTTTGGCTTCCATGAACAAAAGTTTCAGCCTTCTTTTTCTTGTGTTGTGGAGCTTTTGACTCAGTAACAGAGTCAAAGAATGTTGAAGAACATCATGTTGAATCCAAAGTCCAAGAAAATCTAAACCGAGCAGAGATTTTTTATCTAAAAGAAGAAGGGTCAAATCCACAAGACCGATCGATATCCTGTTTGTTTTTGGTCATCCGGATTGCATGATGTGAGTTATCCAATTAATAAAGAACACATAAAAGAAAAACACAGCATCAAGTTGACCAACACATAAACATCCATGGCTGACAATAAATTCATCTTTATCCTCACGATTAGCTCACCACAGTGAACACAGATTTTTAAGAGAGAGAGAGAGAGAGAGAGAGAGATAGAGAGAGAGAGAGAGAGAGAGAGATGAACACCTCGGCCATCTCTCGAAAGTTTTGAGACCCAAGCTGGTGTAGAAGCGGATAACCAAAGCCTCCCTTTATAGAGGCAGTCGACGGGCCACCAACACAATGACTGATCAAGAATAAAGCTCTTCTCGTATCTACCCTCGCACGATTCATGGCCATGTTTAAAGCACCCTTACCTTCGCGAGTACTGCTTCCGGAGGTTGTTCGAACGTCACGAGTCACACGAAGAAGCCATGTGTGGTGCGGCTGAGCGTTCTCAGTGTGCGTTGTATATGGCACTGTTTATCGAGTCTGGAAAATGAGCCAGTAAAGATTCAGAGCCAATGTAGTTTGAGAGAGATTATTTTCGTGACTCAAACAAATACTCTGGTTTTTCGGGTTGCAGAAGAACAAGTTTACCGTCCCAAGACTGAAAACTCGACATACAGAAGAACAAGTACTCAAAACCAATCTTTCGTTCTGTCTTCTTCCTGTGTTCCTTGTGTTTGGGGCGCTGTTTTATTACTGCCGGCACGGGGTACAGGGACAGGATTCTTGTTGAGATAACTCACTACTGTCTCCATTTTGTTCATGGCCTCGCGGCCATTATCACTCGCTACTTGTTTGTTGAATCACAGAAGGCACCGTTCCTTCGTCTCCGGCAGTGCAATCGATACTAAATTCATCTTTATCCAGACAACTGGCTCACCACAGTGAAGACAGATCTTTAAGAGAGAGAGAGAGAGAGAGAGAGAGAGAGAGAGAGATGAACACCTCTGCCATCTCTCGAAAGTTATGAGATCCCACGCTGGGGGAGAAGCGGATAACCAAAGGCCCCCTTTATAGAGGCAGTCGACGAGCCTGGTAAACCCTTTTTTACTATTGTAATATAATTCTATCTTGATGTCCTTTATGACCAGGAGAAAGCGGCTGCCATTGCTTCTAGTTCTCCTTTTTGACTATTCTGATATAATTCTAACTTTTGCTTACGAAACACTGTTGCTTTCTATGATTAAAGCATATATTGGGTTTATTTTCTAACAACTTCAGATTTTAGAATATGTGATCTTTTGCGTATCAGACCAAATCACGGGTTAGAATACATAATAAATATTTGTGATGTCTAGATCAATCCGACTAATATGAAACTTTGAATATTTAAATATTTATTCGATAGTTGAGAAAGCCTTGGATGTTTGATCCGTATCAAAAACGAGTTTGGATGAAAAAAAGATTTTTTTGTGAAACAGTGATTAATAGTATGACTAAATAATTGTTGTCATTGCCCTTTTAATTCATATGAGATAAGGAAAAACACATGTATTTATGATTTTTCGACTTGTATTCTGCGTGATAAGATCACATTTTATGTTTATCCTCTAAAGTTTTATTTGATTCATTACCTTGGTCCACATACAATGTTTTGGATCTAAACTATATTATTGAAGTGCATTATTGTGCCATGTGACAGTCGACGGCAGATCTTTTATCAAATATGACATCATTTTCATCAATAAAAACAATGTAAGTTTGATTGGCAGCATCGAAGTAAATGCAACCTTATCATTATGGCAGATCTAAACTAGCTTTCTCCTGGATGCTTGTTTTGTGTTTAGTCTGCCTTTTTGCTAATACAGAATAAAGGAGAGGAATTTAGAGGGAAGCAATGGTCATATTTCTTAGTGATCCTGCCATTCTCAATCTCCAGGAAGCTTTTAGAGGAACATACTTGGAAGTAAATCTGGGGATGCAGAATGTGCCATGGCCTGACCGACCATATCCGTACCAAGGTTGGTAGTGTGGGAGGCCACCGAGCCGAGGATAGAGACAAGAAAAGACGACCAGACGTGTGGTTCACCATTGGCTGCCACCATTGACCGGCAGTCACCGAGCGTTGTCGCTGCCATCGTCTTCACGGTAGGTAATGCAGCTCAATCCCAACCTGCGGTGAGATCATCTTTCTCGTCAATGTCGAGATGGACGGGAAAGTTTATTTTATGAAAGGTTTACTATAATTGAGATATTCCTTCTTGTCTTTTTTTTTTTTTTTTTTTAAAGAATAACAACATATATTAATTTCTTTTTGATAGATTAAGCTGTTGGAATTGATAAATAATTACTCAATTCAATTCTTGAAATAATATAATTATTTTATGATATCTTCAAGAAAAGAAAACTATATTCCTTTTGAATCATATCTCAATCCTATTTGTTATAATCTTTCATGTTGTTGGGGGTTTATAATAAATCTATTCCTTTTTGTGGCTTCGAAATTATCTATCTGTTTTATCTCTATAAATTTTAATATATTTTTTATTTTTATTTTGTATGTATATTAAATTTAGATTACGAGTATGAACCAAAATCTCTATATAAACATCATATTGCGACGACTGAGATATAACAGCATAAACATATATATCATCACATACGTACATTGCTGACAGAGGAAGTCACATGACGTTGACCTCTGTCCGCCTTCTTATCCGTTATCTCTTACCCAATAACATCTTGCAACGAGAATAAGAATACGTATAGGAAACTACATAATAGAGCAGGACTGACAAGGCTCCTGCTCGACGATGATCCTGCAGCCGTCAAACTCGCGACAGGGACGGCAGGCACAGCAGTTGGGCTACCCCGGAGGCGGGAAAACACACACGTCTAAATTCACCTCCACCTCCACCTTAGGCGGCGGCGGCGGCGGTGGCGGTGGTTTGTCGGGTTTCGGCTTCGGCTTGATCTGGACACATATGATCACCTTGCAGGCGAGGCAGCGAAGCTTCTTGATGAAGCAGTCAGGGTTGAAGGGGCCGGATACTGTGATGGTGTTCTTCTTCTCGTCGTAGACAATTGATTCGATGTTGAACCGGTCTCCAACACAACGACCAATTTCCACAGAAATTAGTCAGCAAAAAGAGAGAGAGAGAGGGAGAAGGTAGCTTACTTTGGAGCTTGCACAGAGTTTTCTTGATCTTCTTGGAGCAGGTGCAGCAGTGCAGGTCCACCGTGATAATTACCGTGGCGATCTGTTGTGTCAAGGCGAGCAAGAAAAGCACAAGCAAACAGACATGAATCAGTTTTGGCTTCCATGAACAAAAGTTTCAGCCTTCTTTTTCTTGCACGGTGGAGCTTTTGACTCGGTAGAAAAGTCAATGAATGTCGAAGAACATCATGTTGAATCCAAAGTCCAAGAAAATCTAAACCAAGCAGAGAAATTTTATCTAAAAGAAGAAGGGTCAAATCCACAAGACCGATCTATTTTTGGTCATCCGGATTTCATGATGTGAGTTATCCAATTAATAAAGAACACGTCAAAGAAAAACACAGCATGAAGTTGACCAACGCATAAACATCCATGGCCGACAATAAATTCATCTTTATCCTCACAATTAGCTCACCACAGTGAAGACAGAATTTTAAGAGAGAGAGAGAAAGAGAGAGAGATGAACACCTCTGCCATCTCTCGAAAGTTAAGACCCCAAGCTGGTTGAGAAGCGGATAACCAAAGGCTCCCTCTATATAGCCAGTCGACGAGTCATCGATACAGTGACTGATCATTAATTGTATACTAAAGCCGGTACCACTCAATCATTATACTGATCATTAATTGTATATATTAGTTTTTTTCTGATAGATTAAGCTGTTGGAATTGGATAAATAATTACGCAATTCAATTCTTAAAATAATTATATTATTTTATGATATTTTCAAGAAAAGAAATTTATATTCTCGATAAGGCAAAGGAGACGGACGAGTCTCCAACCGGTGTTATGGCGCTATCACATCTCAAGTCGATGACGAAAGCAATCACGTGACACAACCAACCTTTTTCTTCATCTTTGACGTCATCTACATCCACCATTTTCTACTGTATTTACTATCTCGGTGGCCTCTTTTTCTCCGCCCACACATTCCAAATCTGTCGTGTGTTGTCGGCCATCCATCCTCATTTCCTTCACCATCGATCACTTCTTTATCTTTCTTCTTTTTGTCTCCATTTTCTTTTACTTCACCTTTCTTCATTTCGTCTCCATCTTCTACTTCTTCACCTTCCTTCTCCCCATCTCCGCCTTCCCTTTATTTCATCCCCATCTACTTCCCCTTCCTTCTTTTTATCTCCATCATCTTCTATTTCACCTTCCTTTTTTTCCTCCCCCTCCCTCTTTGGTTTCGCCTTCTCTTCCTCGCCATCCTCTTCTGCTTCACCTTCCTTCTTTTCTTCTCCACCCTCTTCTAAAACATGGTCATCTTCGTTCACATCCTTCTTGCCTTTGCTTTTCTCCAGTCCATCGGTGTCCTTTGGTTTGCTTCTTCCCTTGCACCGTCCGCATGTAGCTGTGCCTTCTTCAGTCATTTCAACTGCATTGAAACCTATATTATATATTAGCTACCAGATAGAGTGGCCGCCGGAAACAATGCAAACAGGACTTTGCCAGCGACCAATCGGCGCATTTAAAGCTACAAATCACTGAAGCTACTAACTATAGATAAATGCAAATTACCACAAAAAAAAACAATGGCAAAATATATTAATTCGCACAAATTGTAAAAGGAAACAAAATCAAAGCAACAAATGGTATGAGAATTCAACATCAAAGACCAAAATCAACAAGAGCAAAAACAGGAGTAACACGAGTCGTAAAAACCCTACTTCCGTCTCTAGCAAGAAAGCGTCTGTCAAACGTCGCACCAATGTGAAGCACCAAATACATACCTATTAGTCGGTGGGATAGATCCTGAACCCAACAAAAAGGTAAATGTGACCCCGCCAAAGAGCACAGGAGTATGTTCTTCATAACCCCAGAATCACACACCCCATAAAGCAGGCAACTTTACGGCATCGAGCATCTGATACCAGGTTCTACGATCACCAACACTCGGAATTACCTTCTAAATCGATCCAAAACTTTCGAAACAAGTTTCCAGAACCATTAAGAATCACGAAATAGCAAGAAGGCGAACATCCATGGGCAATTCACGGAACCCTAGCTGGATCGAGCCAATTTTATCTCGTTCGGAAGAGGCATCCCAAGTATGGTACGAAATTTAAGCCACGACGAGATTGGTGTCGAAGAAGAGACGTACCTGATGGAGATCACAGCGCTTCGAGCGATCGAAACGTGCCAAATAGAGAGAAGAGGACGACAACCCCTTCACGTAATCGGAAAGGTTACCTTTTCTGCCCTCTTCCCCGCCCGACTTAATAGTTCGGATCACCGGGGTTCTGATCACCTGTTCCATCCAACACAGAATACAGTGTACTCTCCATGCAAAGGCATGGGTACCCACCAGTTCGAGACGAACGCAGCACCCTCGATCAGTGTTTCCTGTATTGCAGTATACAGGAAGTGTCCTGACAGGACAGTTCTATGTGGTTTCGCGGCCGTGGTCATTGGCCGATTACCTCCGCCTTGAAATGACGTGGATCCTCTCCAAGACGCACCTTTAAAAGGAAACCGTTCAAGTCCCCTTATCATGTGGGGCCCCCTGTGATGCGTACAGGCATTGGCATTGGAGGGGATCCCTCGGGTCCCCGGAAGAACCCAATGGTACCGCCATCCCAGAGTACTTCCACATGGCATGGCAAGGAGATTCACTTGTCCCAATGTGTTTTACCCGTTTCTAATCCTATACGGAACATACCTGCCTCCTAATTGGCGGCAGGCATGCAGGGCGCTTGGGTCCACCTCTACATAAGAGGGGCAAACGTGTCACCTACGCAACACATGATAACGATCGGTGCCTCGTCGGGAAACGGATCGGGTACCATTAGGAAGACGATAGTACGAACCCGACTCTGGTATTCGAATCCGAACCCAGTCAACTCGAACCTGATTCAAGCGGGTTGGATGGACTTGAATACCGAAATGTCCGACCCGTTGTGACCCCAAGTTGGGGATTTGATGCGTAAGCCAACCGGGAGGTCATCGTCAAGGTCGAGTTGGTTTCGCTTTGGCATTCTGGTAAGCACCTTCTGTTCGCTTTCCAATCTTGTAGCTGTCGATCCCACTTCGTTCTTTCTTCTTCCTGTGTTCTTGTGTTTGGGCCGCTATTTTATTAATGCCGGCACGGTGTACAGCGAGAGGATTATTGTTGAAGCTGTTCGATCCAGAAACGTAAGATGTTAGCAATCGGTGCTTGTCTGTTGAACCACACAATGCACTGTTCATTAGTCTCCAGCAGTGCAATCAATTCCCAGCTTTTGGATCGTTTGAATCTGCATATTTGTCGAGTAGAATGTTCCAAGCAAAACTTATAGTTCTCCTTTTTTTTACTATTATATATATATATATATATATATATATATATATATATATATATATACATATATATATATGTGTATATATATACATATACATATATACACATATGTATATATATACATATATATATATATACATATATACATATATATATACATATATACATATATACATATATACATATATATATATATACATATATATATACATATATACATATATACATATATACATATATACATATATACATATATATATACATATATATATATATATATATATATAGATATATATCTCAACATGATTCACTCTATATATATATATATATATATATATATATATATATATATAATCACCGAACATCGTATTGCGACGACTGAGATATAACAGCATAAACATATATCATCACATATTATATTACGTACATGACTGACAGAGGAAGTCACATGACGTTTACCTCAGTCCACCTTCTTATCCGTTAACTATTACTGTTACGCAATAACATCTTGCAACGAGAATAACTATAAGTATAGGAAATTACATAATAGAGCAGGACTGACAAGGCTCCTGCCCGACGATGATCTTGCAGCCGCCAACCTCGCAACCGGGACGGCAGGCGGCGGACGACGGGGGGCCGTCGCAGACCCAGCCGCAGGTGCAGCAGCGGCGGCACCCTTGGCGCGGATCGAAGCAGGGGCACGGCTGTTTGCAGCAGACGGGCCACCCCGTGGGCGGGAAACCACACATGGGCGGCCTCACCACGGCCTCCGGCAACGGGAGTGGAATGGGCCTACATGGTGGCAATGACGGGACGTCGCAGATCCAGCCGCAGGTGCAGCAGCGGCGGCACCCTTGGCGCGGCTCGAAGCAGGGGCACGGCTGTTTGCAGCAGGCGGGCCACACCGGGGGCCGGCAAACACACACGGGTGGCGGGCAAACACACACGGGTGGCGGGCAAACACACACGGGTGGCCGGCAAACACACACGGGTGGCGGGCAAACACACACGGGTGGCCGGCAAACACACACGGGTGGCCGGCAAACACACACGGGTGGCTTCTGCTCAGGCGGCGGTGGCGGCGGCGGCTGCGGTGGCTTCGGCGGTGTCGGCGGCGGCGGCGGCGGTTTGATCTGGACGTCTTTGATCACCTTGCATGCGAGGCAGCGAAGCTTCTCGATGAAGCACTGAGGGTTGAAGGGGCCGGAGACTGTGACGGTGTTCTTCTTCTCGTCAAAGACGATTGATTGGATGTTGAACCGTTCTCCAACACATCGACCAATTTCCACAAAAATTTGTCAGCACCGAGAGAGAGAGAGAGAGAGAGAGAGAGAGAGAGAGAGAGAGACGGTAGCTTACTTTGGAGCTTGCACAGAGCTTTCTTGATCTTCCTGGAGCAGGTGCAGCACTGCAGGTCAACCTTGATAATTACCGTGGCTATCTGTGCCAAGGCGAGCAAGAGAAGCACATGCAAACAGACATGAATCAGTTTTGGCTTCCATGAACAAAACTTTCAGCCATCTTTTTCTTGTGTTGTGGAGCTTTTGAATCGATAGAAAAGTCAATGAATGTTGAAGAACATCATGTTGAATCCAAAGTCCAAGAAAATCTAAACCAAGCAGAGATTTTTTATCTAAAAGAAGAAGGGTCAAATCCACAAGACCGATCGATATCCTGTTTGTTTTTGGTCATCCGGATTGCAAGATGTCAGTTATCTAATTAATAAAGAACACATCAAAGAAAAACACAGCATGAAGTTGGCCAACACATAAACATCCATGGCTGACAATAAATTCATCTTTATCCTCACAATCAGCTCACCACAGTGAACACAGATTTTTAAGAGAGAGAGAGAGAGAGAGAGAGAGAGAGAGAGAGAGAGAGAGCGAGAGAGAGAGAGAGATGAACACCTCGGCCATCTCTCGAAAGTTTTGAGACCCCAAGCTGGTGGAGAAGCGGATAACCAAAGGCTCCCTTTATAGAGGCAGTCGACGGGCCACCAACACAATGACTGATCAAGAATAAAGCTTTTCTTGTCTCTACCCTCGTGTGATTCATGGCCATGTTTAAAGCACCCTTACCTTCGCGAGTGCTGCTTCCGGAAGTTGTTGGAACGTCACGAGTCACACGAAGAAGCCATGTGTGGTGCGGCTGAGCGTTCTCAGTGTGCGTTGTATATGGCACTGTTTATAGAGTCTGGAAAATGAGCCAGTAAAGATTCAGAGCCAATGTACTTTGAGAGAGATTATTTTCGTGACTCAAACAAATACTCTGGTTTTTCGGGTTGCAGAAGAACAAGTTTACCGTCCCAAGACTGAAAACTCGACATACAGAAGAACTAGTACTAAAAACCAATCTTTCGTTCCGTCTTCTTCCTGTGTTCCTTGTGTTTGGGACGCTGTTTTATCAATGCCGGCACGGGGTACAAGGACAGGATTCTTGTTGAGATAACTCACTACTGTCTCCATTTTGTTCATGGCCTCGCGACCATTATCAGTCGGTACTTGTTTGTTGAATCACAGAAGGTACCGTTCCTTCGTCTCCGGCAGTGCAATCGATACTCATAGCCGAGGATGGAACCAAGAGAAGGTACCGTTCCTTCGTTCTCCATTGGCCGCCACCATCGACCGCTACTCACCACACGTCGTCGCCGCCATCGTCATCACGGTAGGTAATGCAGCTCAATCCCAACCTGCTGCGAGATGATCCTTCTTGTCCATGTCGAGATATTATAAGTGAGATGATCCTTCTTGTCTATGTTGACACGTACATTAGGAACGGCTAACATCGTTCTTGACAAGGAAAAGGAGATGGACGGGTCTCCAACCGGTATGTCGTCGTAATCAAATGTCAAGAAGATGACGAAAGCAATCATTTATGCTTGGACTTGTAATGTTTCTATTTGTTATAATCTTTCGTATTGTTGGGGGTTAATAAATCCATTCTTTTTTGTGGCTTCGAAATTATCTATTTTATCTCTATATTTTTATTTATTTTTTGTTCGTAAATTAAATTTAGATTACGAGTATAAACAAAAAATCTCTATATAAACATCGTATTTGCGACGACTGAGATATAACAGCATAAACATATATCATCACATATTATATTACGTACATTACGCATAGAGGAGAGGAAGTGACATGACGTTTACCTCATTCCCCCTTCTTATCCGTTATCTATTACCGTTACCAAATGACAACTTGCGACGAGAATGACTATATGCATTGGAAATTACAGAATAGAGCAGGAATAAGAAGGGTCCTACTCGAGGAGGATCTTGTAGCCGTCACCCTCGTAACAGTGACGGCCGTCGGACAGCAGGCCGCAGGAGCAGCAGCGGCGGCACCCGCGGCGTGGCTCGTAGCAGGGGTACGGCTGGCAGCAGCCGACGGGCCACGCCGAGGGCGGGAAAACACACACGTGGAGCTTCACCACCACCTCAGGCGGCGGCGGCGGTTTATCGGGCCTTGGTTTTCCGTCCTCGGGAGGAGGAGAAGGTGGGGGTTTCCGCGGTTTGATCTGGACGTCTTCGATCACCTTGCAGGCGAGGCAGCGAAGCTTCCTGATGAAGCACTCAGGGTTGAAGTGGCCGGATACTGTGACGGTGTTCTTCTTCTCGTCGTAGACGATTGATTCGATGTTGAACCAGTCTCCAACGCATCGACCAATTTCCACACAAATTTGTCAGCACCAAGAGAGAGAGAGAGAGAGAGAGAGAGAGAGAGAGAGAGAAACGGTAGCTTACTTTGGAGCTCGCACAGAGCTTTCTTGATCTTCTTGGAGTTGGAGCAGCAGTGCAGGTCAACCTTGATGATTACCGTGGCTATCTGTGTCAAGGCGAGCAAGAAAAGCACAGGCAAACAGACATGTATCAGTTTTGGCTTCCATGAACAAATGTTTCAGCCTTCTTTTTCTTGTGTTGTGGAGCTTTTGACTCGGTAGAAAAGTCAATGAATGTTGAAGAACATCATGTTGATTCCAAAGTCCAAGAAAATCTAAACCAAGCAGAGAAATTTTATCTAAAAGAAGAAGGGTCAAATCCACAAGACCGATCTGTTTTTGCTCATCCGGATGGCATGATGTGAGTTATCCAATTAACAAAGAACACATCAAAGAAAAACACAGCATGAAGTTGACCAACGCATAAAGATCCATGGCTGACAATAAATTCATCTTTATCCAGACAATTGGCTCACCACAGTGAAGACAGATCTTTAAGAGAGAGAGAGAGAGAGAGAGAGAGAGAGAGAGAGAGATGAACACCTCTGCCATCTCTCGAAAGTTATGAGATCCCAGGCTGGGGGAGAAGCGGATAACCAAAGGCCCCCTTTATAGAGGCAGTCGACGAGCCGGTAAACCCTTTTTTACTATTGTAATATAATTCTATCTTGATGTTCTTTATGACCAGGAGAAAGCGGCTGCCATTGCTTCTAGTTCTCCTTTTTTACTATTCTGATTCAATTCTAACTTTTGCTTACAAAACACTGTTGCTTTCTATGATTAAAGTATATATTGGGTTTATTTTCTAACAACTTCAGCTTTTAGAATATGTGATCTTTTGGGTATCAGAGCAAATCACCAGTTAGAATACATAATAATTATTTGTGATGTCTAGAAAGTCCGGTATGATTGAAAAGAATATTTAAATATTTGTTCCATAGTTGAGGAAGACTTGGATGTTCGTATGAAAAACGAGGTTGGCTGAAAAAGAGATTTTTTGTGAAACAGTGATTAACAGTATGACTAAATAATTGTTGTCATTGCCCTTTTAATTCATATGAGATGGGGAAAAACACATGTATTTATGATTTTTCGACTTGTATTCTGCGTGATAAGATCACATTTTATGTTTATCCTCTAAAGTTTTATTTGATTCATTGCCTTTGTCCACATCCAATGTTTCGGATCTAAACTATATTATTTAAGTGCATTCAATGTGCTGGATGGCACATCTAAACTATATCATTGAGGTGCATTATTGTGACATGTGACACTTCTTAGGTGAATAGTGGAAGATGTCTCTTTTATCAAATACGACATCATTTTCATCAATAAAAACAATGTAAGTTTGATTGGCAGCATCGAAGTAAATGCAACCTTATCATTATGGCAGATCTAAACTAGCTTTCTCCTGGATGCTTGTTTTGTGTTTAGTCTGCCTTTTGCTAATAGAGAATAAAGGAGAGGAATTTAGAGGGAAGCAATGGTCATATTTCTTAGTGATCCTGCCATTCTCAATCTCCAGGAAGCTTTTAGAGTAACATACTTGGAAGTAAATCTGGGGATGCAGAATGTGCCATGGCCTGACCGACCATATCCGTACCAAGGTTGGTAGTGTGGGAGGCCACCGAGCCGAGGATAGAGACAAGAAAAGACGACCAGACGTGTGGTTCACCATTGGCTGCCACCATTGACCGGCAGTCACCGAGCGTTGTCGCTGCCATCGTCTTCACGGTAGGTAATGCAGCTCAATCCCAACCTGCAGTGAGATCATCTCTCTTGTCAATGTCGAGATGGACGGGAAAGTTTATTTTATGAAAGGTTTACTATAATTGAGATGTTCCTTCTTGTCCTTTTTTTTATTTTTAAAAGGGTAACAACATATATTAATTTCTTTTTGATAGATTAAGCTGTTGGAATTGATAAATAATTACTCGATTCAATTCTTAAAATAATATAATTATTTTATGATATCTTCAAGAAAAGAAAACTATATTCTTGACTAGGAATAAGGAGAGACGGACGGGTCTCCAACCAGTGTGTTGAATCATATCTCAAACAAAAGCAATCCTATTTGTTATAATCTTTCATGTTGTTGGGGTCTTTTTTGTGGCTTCGAAATTATCTATCTATTTTATCTCTATAAATTTTAATATATTTTTTTATTTTTTATTTTGTATGTATATTAAATTTAGATTACGAGTATAAACCAAAATCTCTATATAAACATCATATTGCGACGACTGAGATATAACAGCATAAACATATA
Organism: Musa acuminata AAA Group; assembly: GCF_036884655.1. Taxonomy (NCBI): domain Eukaryota; kingdom Viridiplantae; phylum Streptophyta; class Magnoliopsida; order Zingiberales; family Musaceae; genus Musa; species Musa acuminata. The sequence continues at coordinate 41,376,547 of NC_088341.1, forward strand.
TATCATCACATATTATATTACGTACGTTGCTGACAGAGGAAGGCACATGACGTTTACCTCAGTCCGCCTTCTTATCCGTTATCTATTACTGTTACCCAATAACTTCTTGCAACGAGAATAAGTATACGTATAGGAAACTACATAATAGAGCAGGACTGACAAGGCTCCTGCTCGACGATGATCTTGTAGCCGTCAACCTCGCGACAGGGACGGCAGGCGGCGGACGGCGGGGGGCCGTCGCAGACCCAGCCGCAGGAGCAGCAGCGGCGGCACCCGTTGCGTGGCTCGAAGCAGGGGCACGGTTGGTAGCAGCAGTTGGGCCACCCCGGGGGTGGGAAAGCACATACAGGCGGCTTCACCCCGCACCCCGGCAACGGGACTGGTTTGGGCCTACATGGTGGCGGCGACGGGACGTCGCAGATCCAGCCGCAGGTGCAGCAGCGGCGGCATCCGTTGCTTGGCTCGAAGCAGGGGCACGGTTGGTAGCAGCAGACGGGCCACGCCGGGGGCGGGAAAACACACACGGGTAGCTTCACCACCACCTCAGGCGGCGGCGGCGGTTTATTGGGCTTTTGTTTTCCGTCCGTGGGAGGATTAGGAGGTGGGGGTTTCGGCTTGATCTGGACACATATGATCACCTTGCAGGCGAGGCAGCGAAGCTTCTTGATGAAGCAGTCAGGGTTGAAGGGGCCGGATACTGTGATGGTGTTCTTCTTCTCGTCGTAGACGATTGATTCGATGTTGAACCGGTCTCCAACACAACGACCAATTTCCACACAAATTAGTCAGCAAAAAGAGAGAGAGAGCGAGAGAGAGAGGGAGAGAGAGGGAGAAGGTAGCTTACTTTGGAGCTTGCACAGAGCTTTCTTGATCTTCTTGGAGCAGGTGCAGCAGTGCAGGTCCACCGTGATAAGTACCGTGGCGATCTGTTGTGTCAAGGCGAGCAAGAAAAGCACAAGCAAACAGACATGAATCAGTTTTGGCTTCCATGAACAAAAGTTTCAGCCTTCTTTTTCTTGCACGGTGGAGCTTTTGACTCGGTAGAAAAGTCAATGAATGTCGAAGAACATCATGTTGAATCCAAAGTCCAAGAAAATCTAAACCAAGCAGAGAAATTTTATCTAAAAGAAGAAGGGTCAAATCCACAAGACCGATCTGTTTTTGGTCATCCGGATTGCATGATGTGAGTTATCCAATTAATAAAGAACACGTCAAAGAAAAACACAGCATGAAGTTGACCAACACATAAAGATCCATGGCTGACAATAAATTCATCTTTATCCAGACAATTAGCTCACCACAGTGAAGACAGATTTTTAAGAGAGAGAGAGAGAGAGAGAGAGAGAGAGAGAGAGAGAGAGAGAGAGAGATGAACACCTCTGCCATCTCTCGAAGGTTAAGACCCCAAGCTGGTTGAGAAGCGGATAACCAAAGGCTCCCTCTATATAGGCAGTCGACGAGTCACCAATACAGTGACTGATCATTAATTGTATACTAAGGCCGGTAGCACTCAATCATTATATAGATTTTTATTTTTATTTTTATTTTTAAAAGGGTTACAACATATATTAATTTTTTTTATAATAGATTAAGCTGTTGGAATTGATAAATAATTACTCAATTCAATTCTTAAAATAATTATATTATTTTATGATATTTTCAAGAAAAGAAATTTATATTCTCGATAAGGAAAAGGAGAACGACGGGTCTCCAACCGGTATTATGGCGTTATCACATCTCAAGTCGATGACGAAAGAAATCACGTGACACAACTGCATCCACCATTTTCTACTGTATTTACTTTCTCGGTGGCCTCTTTTTCTCCGCCCACACATTCCAAATTTGTCATGTGAGTTTGTTGGCCATCCATCCTCATTTCCTTCACCATCGATCACTTCTTTATCGTTCTTCTTTTTGTCTCCATTTTCTTTTACTTCACCTTTCTTCGTTTCGTCTCCATCTTCTACTTCTTCACCTTTCTTCGTTTCGTCTCCATCTTCTACTTCTTCACCTTCCTTCTCCCCATCTCCACCTTCCCTTTATTTCATCCCCATCTGCTTCCCCTTCCTTCTTTTTATCTCCATCAACTTCTATTTCACCTTCCTTTTTTTCCTCCCCCTCCTCTTTGATTTCGTCTTCCTTCTCTTCCTCGCCATCCTCTTCTGCTTCACCTTCCTTCTTTTCTTCACCACCCTCTTCTAAAACATGGTCATCTTCCTTCACATGCTTCTTGCCTTTGCTTTTCTCCTGTCCATCGGTCGGTGTCCGTTTCTTTGGTTTGCTTCTTCCCTTGCACTGGCCGCATGTAGCTGTGCCTTCTTCAGTCATTTCAACTGCATTGAAAGCTATGTTATATATTAGCTACCAGATAGTGAGTGGACGCCGGAAATAATGCAAAAAGGACATTGCCAGCGACCAATCGGCGCATTTATAGCTATAGATCACTGAAGCTACTAACAATAGATAAAATGCAAATTACCACAAAAAAAAAAAAACAATGGCAAAATATATTATTCTGCACAAATTGTAAAAGGAAACAAAATCAAAACAACGAATGGTATGAGAATTCAACATCAAAGGCCAAAATCAACAGGAGCAAAAACAGGAGTAACACGAGCCGTAAAAACCCTACTTCCATCTCTAGCAAGAAAGCGTCTGTCAAACGTCGCACCAATGTGTAGCACCAAATACATACCCATTAGTCGGTGGGATAGATCCTGAACCCAACAAAAAAGTAAATGTAACCACGCTAAAGAGCACAGGAGTATGTTCTTCATAACCCCAGAAACACACACCCCATAAAGCAGGCAACTTTACGGCATCGAGCATCTGATACCAGGTTCTACGATCACCAACAGTCGGAATTACCTTCTAAATCGATCCAAAACTTTCGAAACAAGTTTCCAGAACCATTAAGAATCACGAAATAGCAAGAAGGCGAACATCCATGGGCAATTCACGGAACCCTAGCTGGATCGAGCCAATTTTATCTCGTTCGGAAGAGGCATCCCAAGTATGGTACGAAATTTAAGCCACGACGAGATTGGTGTCGAAGAAGAAACGTACCTGATGGAGATCACAGCGCTTCGAGCGATCGAAACGTGGCAAATAGAGAGAAGAGGAGGACAAGCCCTTCGCGTAATCGGAAAGGTCACCTTTTCTGCCCTCTTCCCCGCCCGGCTTAATAGTTCGGATCACCTGTTCCATCCAATGCAGAATACAGTGTACTCTCCATGCAAAGGCATGGGTACCACCACTTCGAGACGGAGGCAGCACCCTAGAACAGTGTTTCCTGATTTGGAGTATACAGGCAGTGTCCTTACCGGACCCCAAACCCGAGTTCAATGTGGTTTCGCGGCCGCGGTCATTGGCCGATTACCTCCGCCTTGAAATGATGCGGATCCTCTCCATGATGCACCTTTAAATGGAAACCGTTCAAGTCCCCTTACCATGTGGCTATCCACTGAGACTAGCCCAACCTTTCCATATGTGGGGTCCCCTGTGTATGCTGGAACCGCATTGGCATTGGAGGGGATCCTTGGGTGTCCTCGGAAGAACCCAACGGTGCCGCCATCCCAGAGTACTTCCACATGGCATGACACGGAGATTCACTTGTCCCAATGTGTCGTTACCCGTTTCTGGCCCTATGCGGAAGAAACGTGCCTCCTAATTGGCGGCAGGCATGCAGGGCGCTTGGGTCCACCTCTCCATAAGAGGGGCAAACGTGTCGCCTTATAGTTCAGTAGAATGTTCCAAGCACAACTTATAGTTCTCATTTATGACTATTCTAATATAATTCTGACTTGTTGTGCAGGTAAATCCTTACAAAACACTTTTGCTTTCTATGATTAAAGCATATATTAGGTTTATTTCCTAACAACTTCAGCTTTTAGAACATGTGATATTTGGATATCAGAGCAAATCATGAGTTAGAATACATGATGGATGGATGGATGGATGTTGGTGATGTTTAGATCAACCCGACTTGATTCAAGTTGTAGAAGAAATCTACTGTGATTGGAGAGTAGGTTCGAATATTTGCTTGATAGTTAAGGAAGCTCGTACCCTTCTTCTATGATCGACTCGTATGATAAACGAGACTGGATGGATTTTTCGATGCGATCTCTCCGACACTTAAGTTAATAATGAACAAAATTTTTTTTAGTAAAATAATAACTGACTTTAATAACTATAACCAGATAAATTACTGTATTCTACAACCATAATTTATGTTTGTCCGCTCAAGTTAAATTTGATTCATTAACTTTGTCCCCATTCAACGTTTCGTATGGATCTAAACTAGATCCTAAAAGTGCATTAATGTGCCAGATGGCACTTCTTAGGTGAATATTGGAGGATGTCTCTTCTATCAAATATCTATTTCAGACACCTTTTTCACCAATAAAAAAAATATCATCAACTCCTGAAGTTTGTCATCTTGATTTGTAGCATTAAAGTAGATGTAACTTATACTCTTGTTAAGAAACATGAGACGAATGAGTATCCCATTGTCGTATCCTAATCAAATTACAAAAGCAATCATATGTTATATGATCTCGGAGTCACTCGATAGGATAACAATCTTTTTGTTAGTTGAGGGGTTTATAAATCTATTCTGTTTTATGGTTTCAAAATTACCTATTTATCTGTATGAAATTTATATATATATATTTTTTGTGTGTATATTAAGTTTAGATTTCAAGTATAAACAAAAATCACTATATATATATATATATATATATATATATATATATATATATATATATATATATATATATATATATATAAAATCACCGAACATCATATTGCGACGACTGAGATATAACAGCATAAAATATATCATCACATATTATATTACGTACATTACTGACAGAGGAAGTCACGTGACGTTTACCTCAGTCCACGTTCTTATCCGTTAACTATCACTGTTACGCAATAACATCATGCAACGAGAATAACGGTACGTATAGTAAATTACATAATAGAGCAGGACTGACAAGGCTCCTGCTCGACGATGATCTTGCAGCCGTCAACCTCGCAACCGGGACGGCAGGCGGCGGACGGCGGGGCGCCGTTGCAGACCCAGCCGCAGGAGCAGCAGCGGCGGCACCCGTTGAGTGGCTCGAAGCAGGGGCACGGTTGGCGGCAGCAGTTGGGCCACCCCAGGGGCGGGAAAAAACACACGGGCGGCCTCACCCCGGCCTCCGGCAACGGGACTGGCTTGGGCCTCGGTTGTGGCAGCGACGGGACGTCGCAGATCCAGCCGCAGGTGCAGCAGCGGCGGCATCCGTTTCTTGGCTCGAAGCAGGGGCACGGTTGGTAGCAGCAGACGGGCCACCCCGGGGGCGGGAAAACACACACGGGTAGCTTCACCACCACCTCAGGCGGCGGCGGCGGCGGTTTTTCGGGCTTTGGCGGCGGCGGCGGTTCGGGCTTTGGTGGTTGGGCCTTGGGAGGAGGAGGAGGTGGGGGTTTCGGCTTGATCTGGACGTCTTTGATCACCTTGCAGGCGAGGCAGCGAAGCTTCTTGATGAAGCACTCAGGGTTGAAGGGGCCGGATACTGTGACGGTGTTGTTCTTCTCGTCGTAGACGATTGATTGGATGTTGAACCGGTCTCCAACACACCGACCAATTTCCACACAAATTTGTCAGCACCATGAGAGAGAGAGAGAGAGAGAGACGGAGAAGGTAGCTTACTTTGGAGCTTGCACAGTGCTTTCTTGATCTTCTTGGAGCAGGTGCGGCAGTGCAAGTCAACCTTGATAATTACCGTGGCGATCTGTTGTGTCAAGGCGTGCAAGAAAAGCACAAGCAAACAGACATGAATCAGTTTTGGCTTCCATGAACAATAGTTTCAGCCTTCATTTTCTTGTGTTGTGGAGCTTTTGACTCGGTAGAAAAGTCAATGAATGCTGAAGAACATCATGTTGATTCCAAAGTCCAAGAAAATCTAAACCAAGCAGAGAAATTTAGAATGGTCAAATCCACAAGACCGATCGATATCCTATTTGTTTTTGGTCATCCGGATTGCATGATGTGAGTTATCCAATTAATAAAGAACACATCAAAGGAAAAAAAAAAAAGAGGAGCTGATTAACTCATGAAACACAGCATGAAGTTGACCAATTCATAAAGATCCATGCCTGACAATAAATCCATATATGTCCAGACAATTAGTTCACCAAACACACACAGAGAGAGAGAGAGAGAGATGAACACCTCTGCCATCTCTCGAAAGTTTTGAGATCCCAAGCTGGGGGAGAAGCGGATACCAAGCGGCTCCCTATATAGATGCAGTTGACGGGCCACCAACACAATGACTATGATCAAGAACAAAGCTTTTCTTATATCTACCCTCGCACGATTCATAGCCATGTTTAAAGCACCCTTAACTTCGCGAGTGCTGCTTCCGGTGGTTGGAACGTCACAAGTCACACGAAGAAGGCATGTGTGGTGCAGCTGAGCGTTCTCAATGTGCATTATCTACGGCACTGTTTATCGAGTCCGGAAAATGACCCAATCCATCGTCCTTTGAGAGATGGATATTATTTTGGTGACTCAAATTCTCTGCTTTTTCGGGTTGCAGAAGAAGGAGTTTAACTCGACATAGAGAAGAAATCGTACCCAAGTCTGGACAAGAAGCGCTTTTCTTGCTTGCACTTCCACTGCTCGTATCTGATGATTGGTGGCCTCAACCAAACTTCCCAATTAAAGAGGGTACCACAAAGCAATCTTCACATGCAAGAAAAGATACTTTAGTACATGGAGATAATTAAGAGGGTAAAATGAACTGTCACCTAAAACCATCACCATTTTGTTTCTTTAGTGTGGACAAGGAAAGGATGGTGGTCCTCAAAGATAAACATGACATTCCGGATGATGCTTCGATCCTCTCCACACCTTCCTCAAACCTTTTAATCATTGCCAACGTTTATTTTGTGTAAGCCAAACACATTGGTCATACAGAGTAATGTAAGTATTTTACAGAACAAATAACTGATACTTCCTCCACAGTAAATAAAAGAAGCAGTGCTTGTTTCTTGATCTTGAAAGAACCATACCCATGCTCGAGCATTTGAGATATAAAGGTCATCAGGCACCATGGATTTAGGAGATCATGGACTAAGCTTAAGCTGTAAGGATCATGATGCACCATGGATAAAGAAAGGAAGAAGGAGGCCACTGATTCCAATGATCATTGAGATGATAAGACTGCTGAATGGCCAACCAAGGTTGCAGAAATGAGCCAAATATTTCTCCTTTAACAATATGATCAATGTGAGGCTGCTAAGAAGGCACTTTTGTGTCTTGCAAGTGGGTCAATGGACAAAATTAAATTAGCTGACCTGCTAGTGCGAGACTATGTAATTACTAATTAGCAAGTGTGTGATCATGCACTCAACAAAGAATCATTGATGTATTTATTAGTGAGGGTGTTCGAGATGACAAGTAGGTAGACTGGCCTGGGAGGGGCCTTCATGGTTGTTCATCTTAGAGAGAGAGAGAGAGAGAGAGAGAGAGAGAGCTTTTTGTGGCACTATACCTAAAACACCAAACTTGTATGACTAACAACCATGAATCACCTAAGAGTGCATTGCTGAAGCATCCTGCTGTTCGACCTCTAGGAAAAGAAAGACACCTAAAGTACACTTGTTGAAACAGCATATGAGCCTCTCCTAAAAGAGTTCTTTAAATTTTCTTCCACTCATGCCAATCAATCAGCAAGAGGATCATCTTTGACTGGCTTGAGCCACATCAACTAATACTAGATATAATTTCTGTATTTAAACCTATTTTGTTCATCCAAAATTTTAACCTACAGCTTTTCCACTGCAGAGACAATATCAGAAAACATTTAAACATTGTTGTACGTTTATAATCTTTCTACTACAAAGGATGGTGAACCGGAAGAACACGAGGATACTCGTGATTCTGAAACTTTTTATTTCACGGATAGAAGGGAAGCTTCCTGCGCCCTCATTCCCAATGACACATGGATTCTTGCAAGATTATAAGAAAGCAGAATACCTGAAAGAGTCGGAGAAATCATCCATCACTGAAAAATCGAATTGGATTCTTCAAATCAGTATCTTTTTCTTGGATTAGAGGACTTGAATCCGAAGAAGCTTAGAAGGCGAAAACGATGAGATCGACTTCGTAACGAGATGAGAAGTTGGAGGTTGAACTGTAGGTTTTGGCATACGATTCAGGTTTAACAAAAGCAAGTAAAAGGGCATTTTTGTAAATTAGAACCCCCCCCCCCCCCAGCGCAACTGAATCGACTCGACGCAACCAATTCATTCAACCCAAATTGAAATTTTGGATACGAGTAGCAAATAGGAGTTTAATGTTTAGAGCCTATTCTTACTATTCACAATCCCTTAAAAATTAATAAAAATAATACTTTATTATTCATAACTCCCTCTAATTTTATTTTTGTCCTATTTTTTATTTTTATTTTTGTCATCTTTTTTATTTTTTATTATTCATAACTCCCTCTTTTTTATTTTTTATTTTTCCTCTAATTTTTTATTTTCATTACTGTTTAGAGCCTGTGTACACTATTGTCATATTCAAGGTTCTTAATATGAGTTTGTAAATAACTATATATATATATAATTAATAAAATGTTGGAGGGATATATATGTGATTTTGAAACTTTGAAAGGTAAATATGTAAAAAAAACTCCATTAGAAAAAAAACAGTGTTAGAAAATCCTCCCTGATTTGAACTTCCTGCAAATGACAATATGGTAAAATTTGATGTGGCTTGTGATAGATATATCCCAACATGCTGCAAGCTTCAGTTGCTCTGACTGTAGTGAAAGAAACATGACATGTTTAGAAACTAAACTCTTCTTCACACCTCAAGTATCAAATACATAGTCGAACAACTCAGCATGACATGACAATAGAATCAACAATTAGAAATACAGGAGGGCATACACAACATAAGAACAATGTAATAAAAGATGCCTCAAAGCAGCAAACTGCTCTTAGATTCTTGTAGAGTAGATCAAAAAAGAGTCCTCTCTTTTTGGATGGGCTATAGGTTAGAAATGTTTTACTGAAATTATATGAGAACAGTCCTGTGAGAAACAGTACAGTTGAATTGTAGGAGCTATAAACCAAATGAAATTTTGCTGATGATGGTTATTCACTGATTACACTGATGACTTTTCCTTTCGGCGTATGTATAAGTAACCAAGAAACGATTACTGCGATAGACTCAAGATATACATAATATTCATGTACTCTGACCCACCTTATTCAAGATCAAGCAAATTAAGTGTAACAGATACAACACAGTGCTGTGAAGGCTTACAAGCATATAAGCTTTTGAACTATCCGAGACTCGATAACTTACAGAAGCCATTAATTGAAATAATTTATGCTAGAGCTGAATTAAACAACAGTAGGCTCTTCTTGCTGGCCCAACTTTTTCTTTACCATATCATACACCCCATCCACCTTTACCGGGTCAACCTTGAATAAACCATGGGCATCCGATTTGTTAGCAATGTTGCCCTTGTATATTTCTTGCACCAGCGTCTCCTGCATTTTGAGATAATGACTGGGCAGCAATGTATTTTGACAGCAAAATTCTTGCTCCTGATAACATGAAAATGAAGCTGTTATCTAAACACCATATAAAGACAAGTTGTAAACATGTTTTTCAGAAGTCCCAAACCAACAATTTATACTTAATTCTAACATATGGCTTGCATAAAGAAATCTCTGAAGGACTCACTGGTCTAGGTGTTAGACAAGATGTTAATTGTCCTATTACAAGATCTCAGAACAAAAATATCCTTAGAAGCTATCTGCATTGAGTAATTGGAAGGGCTCGCTACTTTATAATTCCAAGCATGATATTTACAAGCAGCTTAGGTTTCAAGAAAGATGTTATTTCACCTGATCTATATCAAACTACAAGATTGTGTATACATGACCAACAAACTGAACAAAGAAAGTGTTAACAGGAACAGGAAAGTTGGTCTTACAGTTTCACTGAGTAATTCTGTACCAGGGAGTCCAGTGATATCCCATTCATCAAATGATCTTGCAGAAATCTGTCCTGTAGCTGTTGAAAGTGAGTCCTTACCACCAGAATCTAGCCCAGTGGCGCCTTTTATTTTGTAGTTATCGATAGTGTTCCTCAGGCTTCCATCATTTTCCCCTTTTTCTTTGTTCAAAGGCCGATTTGCTTTTTGCACTAGTTTGCTACCACTAAGAACCTGAGTGTTCTCTTTGGAATTTTGTGTGCTTGCCTCTAGTTCCCTTTTCTGCTTCTGTTCTGTGTATGCTTTTGCCTCTGCCAGTGTGCGGCACCCAGCAGCTTGACATTCCTGGCAGTTAAATCTAGGCCAGCTAAAAACTAAAATCATATAATTGACGTAACGTATTCATAACAAACATCAGTAGTGCAAAGAAGTTCTACTTGCTATCTTAAGTAATGATCGGTTTAGGGTGGGTTGGTGCTCTTATTTTCCATAAAACCAAGGTGGCATTAGAAAAGAAGTTACACTTAACTGTAGATGAGAAACTAGGAGCTGTATGGATTTCACTTAATTGTGTGAAAAATTTCAGGATAGAAGTTACACATTTTGCAGTGAAAAGATAAAAAAGAAAAAGGTAGAAGTAAAACCATGGGGCAGGAAAGAAATCTTCCTTTATTTTCTTTTTCTTTTTTTTTGTCGTGAGGACCATTTGACTTCTTTCAATCAGGAAGGATCATTTGCCAATTTACAAAAGCTAGCAAGACAAGAATGCTTAACAAAAAGCAATTGACAGTTACATAAACACAGAAAAATAATGCACCTGTAGCTCTTGAATTCTTCTTCGAATTTTCCGCTCCTCAATGACACTCTTAACTAAGTCCTCATGCTCTTCTTGAGATAGAAAGCGCAGAAAGACCTTGAAATGGTTATATATTTCCCTGTCTTCGTTTGAGAGCTCCTTTTCTAATGGATTTGGATAAAGTAAATTTCTTTCTAGTATAAAATCCTTTCTTCGCTTCCTTTCATCAAGTCTATCAGAATGATTATAGCACAATGATCACTCTTTGAAAGTGGTCAACAAATAGAATGATATTTTTCTCTTAAGCATAGAAGAATGTCATACAAAAGTCATTTGAAAAGCAACAGCTTTATGTTCTGTAGACATCCGACACAATGATAAAATACTACCAAATGTCTTCTGTTATCAAATATGCATAATGTTGCAATATTAGTCAGGATATTTGGATACCCATTGCAAATGTTCACTTTATTAAATAAACAAGGACTCAAAATTGTTGTCTGTGAAATACTAAAGTAATTCATTCATCTTGCTTCCTATTGCCCTTACATTTGTGATCACTGCATATTGAACGCACCATTGTATCTATCATATATCCATTCTTTTCCAAAAACCATCATAAAATAATTCGAAGAACACCATCACAAACTTTTCATATTAAAATAAAGAATCAGAGAAGTCAAGTTTTCAGTAAGCATAAAACTATATTGGTAGTCCTCATTATGGTTTCAAATACCAGCCGAACTGGTATATACTGATTACTGTTTACTGTTTACTGTTTACTAGCCTAAGCAAGGACCAATGTAGGACCATATACTTGGCATTATTTTTTATTCATTTCTCTCCCTAGCTTTTATTAGATGACTCATAAACAGTCAGTGCAGTCGCATGCAATCTTTTTTGTTTTATAAAATTACCAAAATTTTATTCCACCAATAATCAGATTCTCCTATTTTTGAATTTTGTTAAATAAATTCCAAGCACTGTCATGTATCCTTGATCTAAAGAGAATCTGTATAATCTATAATGAATCATATACAGCAGTAAATTCATCATTAGACACAAACCTTGACAAATATATACGAAGCACCCGCAGCTTCAGTTCACGCTCGGTTTCTGAGTCATTTTCCTTAAACTCCATATCAGCCAATGACTGCTCTGCATCATTGTCATATTCAGGATCAAATTCTTGTCTCTTGGGATTATAGCCACTCTCAGTTATAGAAGGTCCTTCATCTCCTGAACATTTAGGCTTTTTTACACCAATGGTCCTATCCGCATAAGAATCTGCCAATTAATTTTGAATTAGGATATGCTTTTTAGCGTTCAAGAAACATAAGCACCTGAACATTAGATGCTTTAAGAAATAATGATCCACAAACTTTGTACCTAAAAGCATGTGTACTACTACTTGATCAAGCAACAAGCATCTTGTGACAATACTTAGCTTCAAGTTTCAGAACCTTAAAAATCATGTTTTACATTTTTATCCAAACAATTTCAAGCAGATAATCAGCAAAAAATTCCAGGGGCTAAAGTCCAGAGATATGCACCAATTTTTAACAAAGATCAATTTAAGCTGAGGGCATTTAATGTATATATGCAAAATAAACTTCAGTTTTAGATGGAAGTCAAAATGAGAATTCAAAAAGAAACATGTATGCTCTGCTAATGTACAACCTTCTACTTTAGGTCCATCAGAATTATCCTTGAGTTGTCCCACATTTGAAGCCGTCTTACTTGCACCTGCAAGAAAATTCAAACAATTCCATGTAAATGTTACAACTTACAACTAATAGAAATAAATTTGGATGCAAAACATTTTAGTATTTTGTCCACGTTTAGCTCCTTCAGCAACTAAGAACCAAGAGCATAACAACATCTAGAGAAAAGTAACTTAAAATTACCTGCAGCTAGGTTTGAGGGTGTTCGATTTGTTGAACCTTCATCTAAATCTTCAACCCTATGATGTACACACACACACACACAAGCGCAGAGAGAGAGAGAGAGAGAGGTTTCAGAAAGATCTTGAGAGAGGACAAAAGAAAAGGCTTATATCGGAACACATACTTGACCCTTGCAGGTGAGAATGGAGACTCTTCCTTTAGTGTGACATCACCAAGCAGTGAAGTACCTGTAATATTAAACAGTAAAGGCACAAGATTAGACTTAGCACACATTGGCATCCAACAGATAGTGGCAAGCACATGAACTCAAGATTGATGGCTTGATGAAAAATGGTCTAAAAAAATTCCAGAACTGTGACCTTTATGACAATGAAGAGTAGTTAAAAGTTAAAACGACAACCTCAAACTTTTAGATGACATTAAAAAGCTTTGTGGTAGAGCACTTCATTAAGAGAAATGGTTTCAACAACCAAACAGGTATAACATCCTAAAGAGGCAAAAACCATTATCAAGGAACCAAAACCAGGCAGCATGGATTATCACGTTAATGCTTGCCATGAAGATGCTAAAAGAAACTGGTGCCCGTATCTGTCAAGGCTTACTGCCAAATTTGCGATTCCATAGGTAATTGATGAGGAATAACTAAACCAACTCCAGCAAAATACACAACCACTAATTGTGCTGCCTTCTACAAAAGCTAATTAAGACATAATGTAGCTAAGTTTTAGTCCAGGTTAGATTTAGGATTGCTTTGGGCTTGAATACAATGTTGTTTTAATAATATTAATGTAGAGTCAACCTTTTCCGCTTCTTGTAGTTTCCCTTATCTTTTGACCTAATATCATGTTTCTTTGTTATTGAACAAAGACAAGTGCTATAAACGGAGCCAGGACACTAATCGGGGAAGGGATCATTTTAGGTGCTAATCATAATTAAAATGTTAAATTATACAGAGTTAAAAACTAAAAGCAATAAATTTAAAACAAATCTCATGAAGCAAATTTCAAGTAAACAATAAACGATAAATGTAAGAGATGAATTATTATAATAAAAGGAGGGGAATATAGCAAAGAAAATTTCAGGGGCTTAAGACCACTTGAGCTTCCTGAAGTAATCCGAATGGTTCAAGTTAATGATTTCTCAGGTTTACATAAATCTTAATTGATTAATAACATGTTTACCCTCAAGAGAAAATGAAAACTGATACTGCTGCACAAACTTTAAGATGCAGAAACATTTATTACATTGATACATGTTTACATTTACTAAATTATTGCATAAGAAACAGGATGTGTCTTTTTTTTTTTGACATTTGAAAGTCTGGCAGTTGACTAATGTGGAAGCATAGCAACATAATACTCTTTCCATTCCATAAACCCGAATGTTAGCTAGATCAAATAAGGGTAACTTAGGAGTTTAAATATGGAGCTTTGATTGGTTTTGCAATTTGACTAAGATTATAATTTGTTTTGACAACTAGATGACTTCAAGTAAGAACAGGATTATGTTTTTGAATTTCGTAATGCCCATTCACATGTGTAAATTCTCCAATGATTCCCTCCACTCTGGCCGATCAATGCTTCTTAGTAGCATCCATCATGGGGTGTATTGCAGATGAAGAGGTAGTGTCATCACCAAAAGGGGAGATAGGTAGGGGAGCATCCATCATGGAGTGTATTGCAGATGAAGAGGTAATGTCAAAACCAAAAGGGGAGGTAGGCAGGGGCCGTCCAAATTTTCTGATACCCTTATTATATTTTTCTGATTATCAAATATTGTCTTTTTTCATGGTTTTTAAGTAATTAATTGATGCTAGATGATAGCACTAAATTAATTCATTACTGTAGTAGAGTTTATAACAATCACCTGTCTTTTCTCTTGTTGACCTTCAAGTCCAAGTAAGAAATATTTAATCTTTCTGCTTACAAAATTTACATTTTTTAAAATTTTGTTTAGCCTTTGAATCATTCCATGCCTTTTCTCATCATGATCCTCTGAATCTGACCATCTTTTTGAGAATATATATTTGAAATTTTGAACCCTTCACTTTTTATAACATAAGTGCTCCTTTCATATGTTTTGGTTTCCATAACATATATTATGGTTTCCATGAACTGATCTACAAATTTCTGATCACCTAATTGTAATTTCCAGGGATTAATTGTAAATTGATTATATCTTATGACTTTAAATCCAATTTAGATGATCTTGGATTCTTTTTGAAATATCGAACCTTCCAAGTTGTGACATGATAAAATTCTAACATGACGTGCCTATCTAATTCGTATTTCTTATGATAGCTATCCCTCGCATAATAAATATATACATATATGATATATGTATATATTAATTGCATATTATCTTTTAATGCATATTGTAGTTTCTTTGGATATTGTTATAGGAATCTTTTGATAAACAAGTTTGATGTATTAGAATGTGAAGTGATGTAGAATGACATCTGCAAGACGTGACATGTACGCATATGAATGGATATGTTTCTCTCGATTATTATATTAAGTGACTCCCAAAATAGGCCAATGGAACATCAGACATGACCACAAACGGTTCTACATGTCTGTAAAGAAGACATGTTTTGACATTGACAAGTAAAGTAATACTCCGTTCTAATTTTGTTTGAAGGTGTGATATCAAGTAATCTCTCCTGTCTATATGAGGGTCGTTTCACCCGAATAAAATTCAGGGTCTCATCCCTAGCCAGGCCAACCACTGATAGGTGTCACTTTGCATGATAATAATGCAATGTTTCTTATCATGCATAATTATTTTTGAATCAACTTCATGTTGATCTCTTATTTCAGTCAGTGCTCTTATCATGCATAATGATGATAACATCATTAATGTTGTAATTTAATTGCATGCCACATTATAAGATTTGTTGGCTTCCGTTGCTTATGTTTAGATAACTTTATTGAGCTGAAAATGTTCCTAACTGAACAACAAGATCTGAATTTCTAGTGAACTTATGGTGCAAAAACAACTAACATCTACACTTGATTGTGCACCTCAGTTAAAGAATGGGAAAAAGCATGTTTAAGATAACTAATTTGTTCAGAGAAATAAAAACCGACCTTTCTTGCCCTCAACTTGTACCTTAGCCATCGCAAGAAGTTCCTTTCTATTCTTACCATTGACACGAGACATGTCCTGAGTGTGATTCAGCAACCAACAGAACATGAGAGTTTTGACATTGTAAAATGAGTATCAACAAACATGAAAATGAAATGAAAAAAGATATTGGGGACACCGCAGTACTGGAAGAGGATAGCAAGGTGAGTTCAAGTACGATGAGGTATAATGATCAATGCACAGAGCCTTGCTCTTGGTACCAACATGCTCTGCAACTTCTGCCCAGTTCCCCAGGCTGTACATCTCAATCCCCTAAAGGTAACCCAAAAAATTATAGATCAAATTGAGTAAGGCTAAGAGTCCAAAGCATTTAGGTAGACAAAAGATAGATGGTACCTCCAAAAGTAATATTTCCTCGTCCGCATTCCAATCTGGACAAATAAGAGGGAAAGACAAGTTGTCCTGATGAAAAAAATTGACATTTGATTAGCATCTATCAGAGTAGATAAATCCATCTCTGCAGAGACATCAAAATAAAACAGGTCTGACAAAATTAGTGGAAGAATTTATTTAAACAGTTAATTATATATTAGCATTAAAAAAAAGAAATCAGGGTGATGAAATCTTCTTAAGTCTTGTTTGATATCTGGATTTTTTTATTTTTTCAGATAGAAATGTCATATAGACTTCTCATTGCCATTTTTATTTTTCTTTTGAGACAAAAAATATACAAAATATATAAATATCAAACAACTTAAAATTCCATCTCACCCCTCTCTTTTCTCTCTCTCTCTCTTCTATCTAAAAAGTGAGAGACTGTGTAGTCTCACTCAAAGTCTATAATATTGCATATATACATATAAAAAAGGATAACATTTGACTGTCACACAAATAAGAAATGCAACATTGATAGAATCATACTTGGGTGAGTTGATATTGTTAGTTTTGAGCGATAAAAGAATTTAACTAGTTGTTTTCAGTTGTTCAACCAATATGACAGTTTTGCAAACAGAAGAGAGTTACACAAAAGAATAGATTTAAAACCAATGTGTTTGCTAAAAACAATAATTGTGTATTTGAAAAATTGGCAAAATATGAGGAAGTTATTAACTGAACATCCTTTTGAAAAGATGTAGAACTTGTTGGGATTAATATTTTATAATAATAAATAGAACCATGAACAATACCTTAATCCACACTAAACAAAAGTAACAGGGAAATTAGACCTACAGAGGTCATCAATAACTCATTAAGGAGGTTACATCATATCCTATAGTGGTCAGAAATGGGAATTAGACCTGAGGAAAAAGATTCTTATATCAAAAGAGGTAAGGATGAGAAAACATAAGACCATCTGACTATAAGTATAAACAACATTAAAAAATTATAGAAAATAACAAGGCTCGGTGATCATGATAAATAACAAGTTTAGGAAAAACAAAGTGTATATAATAATGTTTTCTAAAAGAAGAAACAGCTAATGTAATGTGAAATTAGCTCAAATCCAGAACCCTCAATAATAAGAAGGGCTATCTGATGACTTTCTTCCAACTTAAAGATATCACTATTGTAGTTTAACAAGGCCTTATGTTCTAATTATGCTTTTACTCAGACAATGCTTCAACTTATTATTACCTCCTGCATATAAAAATTGACATGTATTTAGCAAAATAATAATTTCATCACTTTTGACAACAGCACATTTTTGGCAAGTTTGAACCATCTATTTAGCATTAACAGAACTCCAAAATTAATTTCGTATCAGCTTTCTCAGAAGAACAAAGGTCAGACTTTTCTGTAGGACTTTTAAGTACCATTTCACTCTTCCTCGTAAAAAGAAACAGACCCACTCAACAGTCTCGAAACCTAAGGTGTATTTTTAATTATTACTGTCTGCCCTCTCACAGTCGATGTTGGTACATACCAAATTGAATATCTGTCAGTTCAAATATAACTTGATGGCAAAATAAAGCCCCACTCACATAATTAACTCAGCTTCCAGGAAGACCACTTAGTAAAAATTTCATACTAATTTTTTTATAAAAAAAGAGAAGATACATCCAACCTGAAGCCTAAGGAACTTGAAACTTTCCACATTTAAGGAGCAAAAATTGTTATATCATATTAAAGATCATGAACAAGTTAAGGATGAAATAGTAGTGTTTGTACCAACCATAACTCTATATGGATGGTTGCTTTTGTGTGGAGTGACTTCAGCACCAACAGAGAAGCACTCCACACATAGATCAAAGTCAGGACATTTTGTGCACTTGATACGAATCTTCCCTGAAATGTCTTTGTTGCAATAGTTGCAGTGATACAAAGCCTTTTTCCCTTCATTGGCTCCTGGACCTGCCTCAATAAAATTACTCATAAAGGCTGCCATGAGATAGGATGCATAAAAGAAAGGGGTGACACTTGAGATTTATTTTCATGGAGTGTGTGTGGCATTGTTTAATTGGTCCTCTTTTGTTTGAACGGTACTAGTAGATTCTCAGAATGTAGGAAGAAAAAAGTTATCGTTTCCACTAGTCCAGCATCTGACCTACCAGTGTTCACTAAAATTCATGGTACTGATTCCCAAATTTCAAATTTGTACCTGGATATCTAATATGAATAATCCAAATAATAATAGTTCTCACTGAATCTAGTTTAATAACATTTAATTTCTAAAGACAAAGTGCTATTATGACTCCTATAATATAATTAGAGACAAACACAGTTTTCCTCAAAAAAAATCTATGCTGATGTGTTGATGTTCATTCTTCTATCAAGCAGTAATTTTTCATCTTACGTTATCCGCAGTTTCATGCTCATATATAGTAACTCCAAATTCTGCGGTAATATCATCTCAAAGACTCCATAACACCAAAAGTTGGCTCACACAGGAAAAATAACACCAGAACACTACCCTAGTCAGATTAGCAAACAACATCTGATTTTGGAAGTTGGAACAATGATGGTGTAACTCCAAATATAATGGGTATTTACCTTATTGAAAGGAATCATACAGTTCTGTTAAACCATAAAGAAGCTGTACACATGGCATTAGAATCTTAAAAAATAAAAGAAAAATCCATAACAAATATCCAGTATTGGTTGTTTGTTTGAGATTGCACAAAATAAAAGTAATTAAAGCATAGTCTGATGGTATATCTTTTTTTGCTATTGATTCTCGGCTTCTTTAGAAACATCTTTCTCTAGTTGGACCTCGCTCTCAATCTTGGAACATATGTCTTACCTTTTTGTTGCATTAGTTTCTAAAACATGACCGAACATGTTTTCAGATATACTAACCTCCCTTCCATTGAGCACTCCTTAAAAGTTTTTACACAGTCATTACCACCATAAGCATGAAACCATTGCCAAAGCTCATGGTTTGCTTTGTGAATCCTTCTCCACAGTCCACATTGCCTCCAATGAGTTTGAAAATCCATCATTTGATCTTGCTTATGGGCAAGATGAAACATGGTTAGCATAAAAATGGAATAATGGCTAGTTTAGAAGGATACCTGAAATTATCACATGGATTAAAGAAGGTCCACATTGTATGTTTCAGACTTGATAAGTAACTTTTACCATGTTGTAGCTTGGAGCCCTTTTACCATGAAAATAATATACTTTTCATCAAAAATATCAGCACGGACCATAATAACCAGATTTAGAGGACCAACATTTTTCCTGTCATTTAACATCAGCAACTCAAATTTTCACCAGTCATTTTTCCTAGTCAATTTTAGCATCAACTATGCTTTCTGATTTCCCATGACAGTTTAACATTTGATAATATGCTGCAACCAAATTCCTTTCTTAAATCATTCACTGTCACAATTATTTGATAATTTCATTTTTCTTTAAAAATAGGTCCAACTGTCCATATTTCAGCTTCAACTTTCAGCTAGCAATAATTGGCTTTGTATCTATTAGTCAACTTCCTTTTACCAAGAAAATAAACCTTCGAGTAACTGCAAGCAATTATTGTGTCTTAAAGAAAATTCCACAAGAGTCTGTATACTTAGAGGTACGATTGTGTAAATTGACCCTCCCTAAACCCCACATTTATGGGAGCTTTATGTACTGTGTCACGGACGGTTGTTGCATGCTCATAACACTTTCGTCAACGGATTGTTCGTCGTTTCTGTTTTATTTGCACAGTTGTTTGGCACTGTGTTATGCCTTGTTTTTGTGTGTTTTTGCTGGGTTTTTGTAAGCAGAAGTAGTTTATGAAGCTGTGCAACAATCACTTGCTATACTAGACAAAATTGCCCCAAAATAACCCAATTTTCATGTATTGCGACCTATTTTTTGCAGTCAGTGGTGCAATGCAAAACATCAGCTATCTCAGACTCTTGGAACCACCCGGGTGGCACAGGGCAAGATGGGGCTTTGGGGCATTGTTGGGCTTTGTTTGGATAAACAAGTTTACATGCAAAGTGTGAGTGGGCTTACCTTACACACCAACACCTAGTTGAGCAATCGTTTTTGGACTTACGGTTCTTCTTTTGCCTTCTAAAGTTCTTGTTTTTCATTCCTCTCTTTTTTCTCTTTGTACACCATGTATTTGTTGAATTGCTTATATGCTTCCCCTTTCAACGATATATTGAGACTTGTTCGCCGCTCGTTTTATGAAATCTAATTAACTTTCTTTTTGCAGGTTCTTCAGGTCCTATACGAGATTGCTCTTAGGCTGACTCTTTGCGAATGGATATCGTAAGAGCACCTCACAACTTAGGCAATTCCAGCTAAGTCTATAACACTTGACTAAAGAAAATTCCACGAGCTAGTTTCTTCTTCATGTAGCTTAGATGAACTTTAAGTTCCCAAATGAGAAACACCTCATGTAAATAAAAGGGTAAAAGATTAAGAACACCTTGCATCAATGAAAAACAGGTTTTAAAGACTATTAAAATCTTTTCTTTTTTTTTTGCATTTGAAGGTTGAAATGCATCTCAAAAGAAATACAGTGTCCTGACTAAAAAAAATTGTCACAAAAAACTTTTGTAACTTAATCTAAAACATGCATATAGGAAAAGAACCTGCAGTTATTGTTTCCAGAGCTTCCCCACTTGAAGCAACCCTCCTTCTCTTTGATCTGCAAAATGAAAAGTGTTAATACATTCAACAATAAAAGAGAAAAGATAACATCACATATGGTAATACATATTCATCTACATGCGACATAGATATTCAAGAACACTGAAACAGCCCTTGAAAATGTTCTCTCATGTGGCACAAAGCATACGTGCTAAGCATAACAAGTTCATGTCCATCCTTTTCCTGTTTCAGAGCAACAAAAAATTGAAAGACCAAGAGCTCAATTGTCCTAAATGTCCTGTTATTCCTCTATGCTCTATGCGTTCTTAACAGTAAACAACTTAGGGACTTACTTGACACAACTATTATGCCATTTATTCTCCTCCTCTTTTATCTCTCTGATGAATGTTGTAATGAACATGAACTATGATCTAATCCCCAGTTTTTTGTACTCCAGTGCAAGCATATGTTGTTTACATTCTTTAAGTTTACACGATTTCCACAAATTCAGATTCTCCCAACATGTCTATCAGCATGAGTACGCCACCGCTTCTTTTCTAAATCCCTATCTTCTTTCTTTCTTTTCTTTAAAGATTGATTAGCAAAAACAGGGAAACAATTAGATCCCATCAAATTCTTCGAAAAAAGAAAAACAAAAAAAGGAAAAAAGGGAATTCTGTTAAAGAAGACATCAAAGAATTCCCTCCGACGAGTGGCGGATCTCGTGTTACCTCTGATTGGTTTCGTCATCGCCGGAATTGGGCACGGCGCGGGAGCGCCCCATCGCGGCTCGGAGCCGGAGAGGAGGAACCGCACAAAACCCTAATGACGGGTGTGGAGAGGGTTCGTCGTCCGGGTCAGTGGAGGAGAGGAGAGGGATAGGATGTGGAATCTCTCAAGGGAACTTCTTCCTGACTCCTTCCGGCAGCGTACGAGAATCCGAATGGGGCGCAGAATACCATGGTGGCGACGGTGGTCGGCCCGAGAGGCGTCCGGCCCGGTCGAGCAGCGAGCGGCGTTAGACTTCCTGGAATGGCACCGGGGCGATCCGACGGTGGAGCGGCTGAAGTCATCAGGTAATGGACGGTGTAAGATCACCCGGCGTTCTTTAGTCGATGGATGGCGAGAAGAAGGAAGCATTTAATTCCTGATTTACTAAACTTAAATTTAAAACGTAATTACGAAAATATTTAAGATTATATATATATATATGATTATATATATATATATATATATATATATATATATCGAAACCATGGTCAAGGCAAATGTTCACAACATTACATAGGCTATTATTATTTTTATGAAAAATAATAAAATATTTGAAATATTTAAAAAATAATAAAATAAAAATTTTAATGAAGGAAAGATTTAAAAATAATAAAATATTTTTTAAAAAAATATATATATAAATATAATTTTAATGGGCAAAATGTTGAGGGTAAATAAGTCATTTAAATCAAGCTTAGGGAAGGACAAAGTCTCTCAGAAACCCGCCCGCAAGCCCTCGTCGTTCTTTCCTTTCTCCTCTTCCTGGCCGCCCCTTCACTCGTCTCTGCTGCCCTGCCCCGACGAAGTGTTCACTTTCCTCGCACCGACGAGGCATACCCTCCGCTCTCTCACCCTTTGGTTCCTCGCTGCTCAGCCATCGGCCGCTCCGACGTATTCGCGACAACGTGTTGCTCCACCGCTGCCTCGAAGCGGCCACTGTGGTTTGGTTTCCTCTTTGCGACGGTTGGGGTGGAGACCTGCCGCATACTGCTCGTCGCCACCTTCCCGACTTCGGATCTCCCTCAGCCACCGCCGAGCATTGGTCGGCTCTGCCACTGTTATAGGTAACCAGTTTGCAATCACCTGTGTAATAGTAGTCGAGTAAGCTCGTTATACAAGAGTAAACAGCAAGTACAGACAGTAACCTACATTCTTAATATTTCTCCAATCGACTAATTTCATTTAAATGCGACATGGAAAGAAAGCATAAAATCTTGTGTAAATTGTTTATATCTTAGTTATTTTCGATTCCTGCCACAGTTCTTTATCTGATCTATACAAAGTTGATTTGATCTTTTAGATTAGTTTAACTCTGGAATTTACTTTATTTGCGAGAGTAGTGATAGAGAATTCTATACATTGTAGTTTCTCGTTATTCTTTTTATATGATTAATGCTTTCACACTTTTTCTTCTAATTATTCTTTGTAGGGGAAGAGAATGGTGGGGCTGTCGGAGGGAGAGAAGCGCTTCATACGGGGCGGGATTGCACAGGATCTCCGCACCGATGGCCGCCAAAGACTCCACTACCGGCCCATATCTGTTGTAACAGGGGTCATTCCTCAGGTGAAAAGTTGCTGTTTTGTTTGAATAAGTATCATTTTTTATTCCTTTTGTTCCTTCCGTTTAGTAAGGAATATTTTAATCTCATATTTAATGTCAAATTCTGCAGGCAAATGGTTCTGCTCGAGTTAGATTGGGCGCAACCGATGTGATTGTAAGCATCAAGGTGCATTATCTGCTTATCCCATAGTTAACTTTAAAGTACTGTGTTAAGAGTAGGAGCCTGAAGTTTGTTTTCTCCCTTTCCTAGATCAAAATCTCAGAACTAATAGGTTAATATTTCTTGAGATCATCAATCATGGCATCCTATTCTTATAGTAGGTTATCTTTTGTGAATTTGTGCACTACTTGTGCATCTATTTTTCTCTCTTGGTTGATGCAGGCAGAATTAGGGAAGCCACACCCTCTTCAACCCGACAAAGGGAAAGTTGCCATTTTCATTGACTGCAGCCCAACAGCAGCACCCATGTTTGAGGTTTGTGGGTTTTTTTTATATAATTTCAAATATGTTCTTTTGTGCAAATTACCTCCTAGAAAATGTATGTCTGTGACAAGAAAACTACTTACAAAATAACTGGCAAAATAGAATGCAGTTTTGCATTAGGCTTTTTAGTACAATTACATGACATGTTTCGCAAGACACCAAAATGATAATGGATGCATACCAAATGAGATAGATGGAAGCTCTTAATGAAGTAAGTGCAGTCATTTGGGGAAAAAAAGAAGAGAGAAGCTATATACTGAGTGTAGGTTCGAAGGAGAGAATTTTGTCAGAGAAAAGCAGCGAATGATTAGATGACTTAATGGAAACTTGATAAATAAATTGAATATGTTTGGACAGACGGATAATGTTTATATTTGAACACTTGTGTGCCCTAAACTCATAACAAAAAATAGAGCAACTTTTAAAGTTTATATTTGAAACTAACAGATGATCAAGTGTCTGTCTATACTTGCATTAAGCTGCACTAAATGGAAGACATTGAATTCATCTAAATTTTAAAACATTAAGTTTTCCTTATACGAGAAGTAAATGTAGCCATTTGGAACAAATGTAAGATTTCAACTCCTGAGTTGAAAATTTATTATTGTCATAAATTTATTTGTGTTAGAAACTCTGATGTCAACCTGTTTATTGAAAATATTCAGGGAAGGGGAGGTGAAGAACTGTCTACAGAGCTCTCATTTGCTCTCCAGAGATGCCTACTAGGTGGAAGGAGTGGAGCAGGTATTCATACTCTAAAAATGTTGAATATTGATTATCATAACTTGATTCCCAACTTTTCAGAACCTCTCTCATTAGCTATTAAAATCCCCACAATCAAGTGCATTCAAGATACACTAGAAAACTTTTATGAAAATGAGAAGATCATGTCGATGGCTTTCTTTTTGCTGCTGATGTTTCAGAAGTGTATGTCAGGGGCTGGAATTGACCTCTCATCACTAGTCATTGTTGAGGGCAAGGTATGCTGGGATTTGTACATTGATGGACTTGTTGTGAGTTCAGATGGAAACCTACTTGATGCATTGGCTGCTGCTATCAAGGTAATTGTTCTTGGAAGAAGAAAAGTCAGCACCATGTATCTTTCTGTGACTACTAACATTTTGTTTGTGCTAACAAATTAATTTGTTATCTAATCTCAAGAGATAGGAGTTTTCTGATTGCATGACAAAGTCATACATTGTGCTGATTTTCTTATGTGACTAATTGGGAAGCATAAATATATTTCTGTGGCTTCTAGGATTTTGTTTATGCCTACTTGTAGTCATTGCTTTCTCTGAAGACTCAGTCTATTAGCTTACTACTCTCTGAGCATTATTCTATCCTTTCCTATTTTCTCAATAGTGCATTAAAAGAGTCTGACAGAACTCTTTAATAGACTTGTACTCTTACTGAAGAAAAGGATTTTTTCAGGAGGCTGAAGATAAACTCCTGCTGATCTCAAGCAAAGCATTCATTTTATGTATACACTTCAATTTATTATACATGAAATGCTTTATCGCCAATATCTTTTTAAGACCAAAGTTCGTTTTGAAGTGTTAAGGAAGTTGATTTTGTGCATTTCGTATTAGTTATCTCTCAACTTTTTAAAGAATACAGTAACTAACTGTTTTGTTAAAAAAACCTAACTATTTTGTCATTACATGTTTTGTTGGTTTTAAATGACAAGAATCTCAGTAGTTAATTAATTCAATTCTTACAAGTTCATGTTGCTAACCATTCTAATTTAGTTTGAGCTCAGAAATCAGGAATCTACTAGTCTCAACAACATACAAAATTTTGCATAAAAGAGAGTAGTAATGAGTTTAGAATGGAATGATCTCACAATCACAAAGTGGCTTTAAACTGTATATTCATTAAATGATTTCCGGCTGACTTTATGTGCTTCACCTCGTTGTGAACTCTGTTTATTGTTATCTTAAGCTACGGATCATTGTTACCCACTAAATGAGTATGAAAGATGATATTTAATTTTGGTGGTGATGATCCAATACGTAAAATTACGAACCCCACTTCACAAGGCTTCTGCTAATACAAGGTCTAGGGAGAATCAACTTGAATGGCCTTACCTTTATAAGCAGAGGGACTGTTTCTGTGGTTCGAATTTTAGTGACCCAAGTTGCAAAGAAACAATCTTTTGATTATGCCAAAGCTTGCTGTCTAATTAACGATGAACTAAATAAGATCCTTTGATCTAAACTATAAAATGGTGCAAAGTTATTGATGTCTTCTCGAAAGTTTCATGGAGCAGCAATTCTCAGTGTATACTTTCTTGCCAGGTAGCTTTGAGCAATACAGGCATTCCAAAGGTCACCGTCAATCTTGGAGCTTCACCTAATGACCAACCAGACGTCGACGTCAGTGATGAAGAGTTCTTGCAGTTTGACACTAGTGGAGTACCCGTCGTAGTGACTTTAACTAAGGTAAGAGAAATTGTTGCTATGGTTACCACTCTAGTGCACTGATTTCGTCTTTCATTTTTACAATTAAGAAAACAACATCCTTGTTGCCTGGATCCACATGTATGGACTTAAATAACCTGGCTACCAACCGTCAAACATGCAACAAATTGCTTGCAAGCTACTATGTCGAAACTAGTGTTTCATTTTGCATTGGTCATATATATAACGGTCAATGTTTTGTCAGGTCAGCAGGCACTACATTGTAGATGCAACCTCGGAAGAGGAGTCTCAAATGAGCTCTGCGGTGTCTATTTCCGTGAATCGGCATGGCCACATCTGTGGGTTGACGAAACGAGGGGGTGCAGGCTTAGACCCCAGTGTTATTCTTGACATGATATCGGTAGCAAAGCATGTCGGGGAGCAGCTGATGTCGTTACTGGATTCAGAGATTGCTGCTGCAGAAGCATCCGCCGAGGACCAGTAATTTGCTTTCTCCTCCCAACAGAAGAGAGCCTGACAAATGTTTGGTCACTTTCCTTCTGGCAGATCAATTTTCGAGTGTCAGTGGAAATGTTGGGGGAAGATGCAACTTCTGTCATGTTATCAAAGCTATTTACTCCTTAATATTCCTGCCCCGACTCTCGTAACCTTGCTGCAAAATGGTTCCTAATTTGAGACCGTAAGCTGTTGCTATCCCCATCAAGTGATGTTGTGTGGAGATTTTGCTTGAATACCATTTTTAACTAGAAGCAAGAAGAATCGCTTTGATAACTCTCATATGCTGTTTGCTTCGAAATAACTGTACATATCTTTGGAAATTGTGTATGAAATCAGTGATGTGATGTCAGGACAACACAACAGCAATGAAATATGTATGTGGATGAAATCAAACGTTGACTCGAAATAAATAAATAGAGACATGCATAAATAATTAGATATTTCACGTAATCATGAGGTGAGGTGGGAGGCTCAGCCAATGGTTACAATGGCCAACCTGGCTCTTCTTCGGTGGGCCCACTTCGGTGCCATTTTGTGCTTAACCTTGTCAAGATACATCATAAGCTCTCACTCACTCACCATCCCCTCCTCCCCCCTTCTCATCCTTTCATCTCACAATCCATCTCTTGTCTGTGTGAGGCTGTACTCAAGCCAGCAATTGCAGCCTCACAAGTGCAAGCAGCCGCTGCTACTCTCTCTCTCTCTCTCCCCCCCACCCCCCCCCCCTTGCAACGACTCGGCAGTGACCAAACGCATAACGTCGGATGCTCATTGGTCGATCGCAGGTGGGCCCCACTGGACCCACCGTGGCGAGTTAACTTCGGACTTGTGTTTTCGCTGGTTGGCCACTCGGTCGAGACATGGGATGGAGCATCCAGTCGAGATCCAAAGATGCGACTCCAACTGGCCTTAAGCCGTTTGATGAAATGAAAGCGAAAACAGATATAATAATGGGGGAAAGAAACAACTACGGGACGCAGATAAACCCAACAAAAAGGACGGCGACAGCCCGGGCGGCCGCTAGCTGACGCTTACACCGATTTGACGCCATAACAACACCATCTCCTTCCTCTTCTTCCTCCTCCCCCTCCTCCTCTACATCGAAGAGATCCTCCTCCTGCCATCTCTTTTGCTTCTTCGTCCAATTGCTTTCCGTTCCATATAAGATTTGGCTCTCGTGATGCTTCGGAGCGTGCAGCGTCGGCCCTCCATCAAGGCCAACGCCATGAGACCCAAGCGCCCCGAACGCGACCCTTCCTCCTCCTCTGCTGGCGGCTCCACCGCAGCTCCCGGCCACGCGACCCCTGGGTGCGGCGACGTCGAGGACGAGGACCGCGCTCGCAAGAAGCGCAACCAACACCAGCCTGAGATGGAGATCGTCGTGGCCGAGGAGGAGCACGTGGAGGCGGAGGGCCGGGGAGCTGAGTCGCGGGGCCTCCGGCTACTCGGCCTCCTTCTCCGCTGCGCTGAGGCGGTGGCCGCGGACCAGCTCGCGGAGGCCCGGGACCTGCTCCCGGAGATCTCGGAGCTGGCGTCCCCCTTCGGCTCCTCCCCCGAGCGCGTCGCGGCCTACTTCGCTGACGCACTGCGCGCCCGCATCGTGAGCTCCTTCCTGGGCGCTTACTCTCCGCTTGCTGCCGTGGCCGCCACCCAGCGACGCATCTCGCACGCCTTCAACTCCTACAACGCCATCTCCCCCCTCGTCAAGTTCTCCCACTTCACCGCCAACCAGGCCATCTTCGAGGCCCTCGACGGCGAGGACTGCGTCCATGTCGTGGACCTCGACATCATGCAGGGCCTCCAATGGCCGGGCCTCTTCCACATACTCGCCTCCCGCCCCGCCAAGCTCCGCTCCCTCCGCCTCACCGGCGTCGGTTCCTCCATCGAGCTACTCGAGGCCACCGGCCGCCGCCTCTCCGACTTCGCGGAGGCGCTCGGCCTCCCCTTCGAGTTCCACCCCTTGGAGGGCAAGATCGGGCACCTCGCCGACCCGGCCCCCCTTCTCGCCCCGCGCCACCCTCGCGAGGCCACCGTCGTCCACTGGATGCACCACTGCCTCTACGACGTCACCGGCTCCGACGCCGGCACGGTGCGCCTGCTCCAGGCGCTCCGCCCCAAGCTGATCACCATCGTCGAGCAGGACCTCAGCCACGCGGGCGGCTTCCTGGGCCGCTTCGTCGAGGCGCTGCACTACTACTCCGCGCTCTTCGACGCTCTCGGCGACGGCGCCGGCGCCGACAGCGAGGAGCGCCACGCCGTCGAGCGGCAGCTACTAGCCGCCGAGATAAAAAACATCGTGGCCGTGGGCGGCCCGAAGCGGACGGGGGAGGTGAAGGTGGAGAGGTGGGGGGAGGAGCTCAGCAAAGCGGGGTTCCGTCGGGTGTCGCTGGCAGGCAGCCCGGCGGCGCAGGCCAACCTGCTGCTGGGCATGTTCCCATGGAAGGGATACACTCTCGTGGAGGAGCACGGATGCTTGAAGCTGGGCTGGAAGGACTTGTCCTTGCTCACCGCATCCGCTTGGCAACCTGCCGCCGACGACCACGACGTGGAAGCCGACAGGATCCCTCACATTTCATAGAACCGTGAGCTTCTCTCGTCTAACAGTCACCATGTTGTTCCTCTTTATATTAGGATGTGGGAAGGGTGAAGCTTCTTGATGATGAGTGAGGGTGGAGTTGGCAATAATGGCAGATCGCCTCTGGGATCTGCCATTTCATCGTTCTGGCCGTGGAATATGTACAGTGGAATGTGGATGCTGCAGCAGCCTGCAAGTTCGTTCACTGGAGAAGTGAGTCTAAGGAGATGTGCTTCCTTCCTTCTTCATCCTCCTGCGGCGGTGGCAGCTGCGGAGATAGGAATGGGAACAGGACATGCATTATTCTGGAGTGCCACGACAAGACTCACAGAGAGGTACACAAAAGAAGGGTTGAAAGGAATAGCAACATGGCTTTGTCCTGAGATGGCCCAATCATGGCTGGAAACTGGCACGACCACTGCCACTCTCTGGCGATGACTGTTGCAGCAATCACTGGACACGGGAATCTGCAATGGGATCCACTGTGGATTTTGTTAGGCGTTGGCCTCTACGAATGCCCGGAGACAGTCTGAGAAGAAACATCGGAGTGCGAAAAATACAATACCACATTAAGTGCGGACAGACATTTCTTCTCAGCTCTGTAACACTTATTGCGCTGCATCTTTCTCCTCCTCCGCCTCCTTCTCCTTGAGTTCTTACTCCCCCCCCCCCCCCCCCCCTCTCTCTCTCTCTCTCTCTCTCGAACCATGTCCAAATACTCTGGCGTTCCCAGATAAGGTATGTCCATGATTCTTGTCTTTAACTATACTACCTTACGGAATAATTACAAGAAGTTTTAGAGTTTAATTTCAACCTAAGATATTTTATTTTTTATTATAAAAATAAAAAAAAATAAAAAAAATATACTATATTCTATATGGTTCATTGAGGAGTATAGAAACCAATATTTCATAAATCCGTCAGATGTCTCTTATATGCTTTTTGAAGTTTATATGTTCGAAAAGGATAAAATCTATGCTCGAATTTTTTGGAGCTCGTATACTCCAATTCCTCGTAGGTTGATTAAATGATTCCTTATTAACTTTCTTCTTTTACACTATTATATATTTTTAATATAATATTTTTTTAAAAAAATATTAAACTTATTGTTTGATCATTGGACATGGTATGGTGATTCAATAAATTAATTAGTGACTTCAGATTTTACGAGACTGATGTTCTATCCGATTTCGATAACTATGGTTACGACGTTGTCGAAAAAAAAAAAAGTTATTTAAGAAAAATCTCAGAATTTGTCGAACTATTCGTAGCAAATAGTTCGGATGAAGGATAGAATTACTTGGTGAGGGAGACGTGTGTTGCATGAAATCACACGGTGAGTGAGAGAGAGTGAATGGGTGAGTCGTCAATCTCGGCCGCAATGTCAGCAGCACAAGTTGAGCGGACGTCTCCATCTGCGACCTGCGGCCGCGGTGTCGTCCTCTCGCCGTGTCTCCCGCCATGTGCTGCGTCATATCGTCGAACACCTACGCAGCCCAATCATTCAGTCGTGGATGAGAGCCAGACCAGTGTGAACCAACCGCGCCCCGCCAGGAACCACGACACGGCTTTTCCCTATTGGATCCGATGCTGGGACCGAGACGGGTCCCAGCGCAGCCCCAATCAGCATCCATCTTGATGTAGGTGTCATTGGAATGAATACGACTCCTTGTACGCGTACCCACGATCCTCCCCTACGACTTTTCACCCTCTCGTCTGGGTCCTCGATCTGCGGGACCCATAGGTCGGGTTCCTCTTCGCGTTCGATATGGTAGTGGATGGGGTTCACCTCGACTCGACTCGACACGTAATTTGATAATATCATATGCATATCGAATTAAATACCTAATTATTTTATATTTCAAGTATATATATATATATATATATATATATATATATATATATAAGACATGAGAGACATTTCTAACGAAGATTAATTCAAGAATGAAAAAAAAAGATGAACTCTCTCCAATAAAATTAAACTACGATAAATTGGAGGATGAGCCAATAACTACTAAGTAAGAAAAATTGAGGAACAAAAACTTTCTTTCTCTTTTATTTTACTTTTATTTTTAATGCATTTTGTGTGAATGGTGAATAGATAGATAGGCTTTCCTTATCACAAACCACATGATTCTTGTGGTGGTACATAAGATGCATAGTTCATTATAAGAACATTGCAAAGTATCAAGTAAAAACTCTTTTTACAAGTGGATATTTACTTTTATGGGTAGAAAGGAGACTATCTATAAACCCCACTCATTACATTTACATAAACAAATCATAAACAAAATTGAAAATAAACACACAAGACTACATGTGTTTTCCACAAAACCAATCAAAATAGGCACTTCAATTAAAGACTCTTCTCTTTTGTGCTTTTGGAGGTCAAATATATCATAATTTGAGTCATGAAAATAATCTATCTATTTTAAAATGGCAAAATTACGCTGAGAAAGACATACATTTATTTAAAAAATATTTAATTGATAATTTTTAAAAAATAATATTTAGGTCTTAGAAGGATTTTATATTTATAAATTTTTTTTGTTTGAAGAAATTATTTTTGAAGATTAAAAAGATTATTTTTTTTATCACAAAGCTAATCAAGATGGATACTCTATTCAAGAATTCATCATTTTTATATTGAGATCTTTTTTGAGTTAGATGATCATAGTTTGAGTTATGAAAATAATCTATTTATTTTACGATGGTAAAATTATATTGAGCTCGACATAGATTTATAAACAAAATTTGATGAACAATATTTTGTAAATTTGCAAAATCTTTGGTTTGAAGAAATTTACTTTTGAAAATTAAGAAATGAGTGCTTTGCATTTTAGGGTCTTAAATAGTGTGATAAGGAAAAAAAAATATGTTGAGAGCTTTTAGGACATTTTTCTTCAAGAAATATAAATAGGCTGAATATAAATTTCAAAGGTCCAACACGATTTTAGACTTGATATGATTTAATCCAAATTATCTTATATTATGATTATTAATTTCATTTGAGAATTTTTCTAAGATGACGAATATGTAATTATTAATTTAATTTTAGAGAAAATATTAATTATGTGAATTTATTTATTTTTTGTTGAAATTAGAGCATATATTTCTTTTTTCCTTTTCGTAATTTCGTGCATATTATGTGAATTAATGTCCGTTACTCCCCCACCAAGTGTTCGACGAACGCAGTGCATTCGCTGCCAGGCGTGGGCGATCGGCTCTCATGTCTCCGTCGCCGCCTCAGCTCGTCCACCACAGAGCCGCTCTCCTCGCCTCGCCTCTGAATGCCGCCTTTAGCTTCAACATCGTAGGAGCTCCTGGCCCTGCTCGGAGGAGGGCTCACAGGCGGCTGTTCACTGCAATTAGCGCCATGGGTGGGGAAGAAACCCGGTTCGAGGTCGACCCCAGCAAGGCCCGGGAAGCATTGCAGCGGCTCGACCAGCAGCTCGAGTCCCTCGCGCAGCAGGAAGCCCTCCCGAAGAAGAAGCGGCCCTCTCCTCCTCCTTTAGGTACGCCTCCTAATTTCTCTAGGTCATATTTGTACTTTCCATTCGCTGTTTCATTGCTTTAACGCTTCAAATTGCATGGAGTAATCTGTGGTTTTGGATGAATTATATCATGTTTTTTGGTCAATTGCGATGTTTGCCTTTGTTCTTGTGTCGTAGTAAGACCAGAGAAAGGGGGCATTGGGTATGTCTCCAAAAGCTGCAGAAGTAGACTGCATACCTCAAAAGGAGATGAAAATCTCTGTGAATGGGACATATCAATATGTGTATAAGGAATTAATGATAAGCTTGTTGACTGTTAATCTTGAAATTGATTTTGCATGGTTGAATTGTGCAGCAAATTCTATAACAGCAGTGATAAGGAAAGAAAGAAAGAAAGAAATTTAAAAGGAGAATAATGAAAGAGATTGAAGGATAAGAAAGGAAGGAGGGAGGAAGGGAGAGAGATGAATGAATGTATTCATTTTGTTTGTCCTGGAAAGCAACACAGATGAGATGAATGTATTTTTTAAGGAAAATCTTAAATCAATATGGATATCAATTGAATGGCTGAAAATAAGTGCAAGCTGGCAATACATGACAGGATCTGATCTCTTCAGGAGGCTGAATTTCTCATAGTAGTACAAACTAGTGGGTTCTGATTTCAGTTGCTACTTCTGCATCTTGAGATAATAACCAGAGGATTTCTTTAGGAGACATGGAATGGCAAAACTATTTAAGGAAGTCAAGGCCTGAATTGCATATAGAGTTGATTGCATATTATAAATGCCAAAATGATAAAGATAGGATATAGAAGCTAAGGGATCGCTCAACTATCTGAAATGCGTTCATCATAAATTTCTGATTGTAAATGCTTCACTTAGAAATGTGAATTGTAGTTCGATTGAATCTAAATGATTATGGAAGATCTTGATATATTTTCTTGATCGCTTAATTTCCTATCCCTAATTGTTTCGTTATCATTGGTCATCAGAAATTAGTTAGACTGGTCACTGCCGAAACAAGGGGATATAGTCTAAGATCATTTGAAAATTATAAATGCACCAATGGCATGAGGTGCATAAATTGAAAACAAAGGTGCTGAGAGGGGAAGAAGAAGACCGAAGAGAATCCAATTACAAATGATAAGAGAGGTATGAGGGGAATTGTTGCATGACGCTGCTGTTATTAGTGTTCAATGGTGAATAGGGTTCATGTAGTTGTCATTAAATTGTTGATAACAACTTTTTCTAATTGTTGTTATTGTTTATAGACTCTATATTCGTGAGGACACAAAAAATAAGGATTTGGGTGGAAGTCTATACTTGCAAAGAAATTATTTCGAAGTACCATATGCTACAAGTCATGATTCTACCATGTCATATTTAATGGAATGATTGTTTTGTTAGAAGAAATAGAACCATCTAAAATAAGGTGATGCAAATAGTAAGTGTTTCCCTTTTGTACGATCCACTTCTATGACAGGATACGATGTGGAACTAATAATGAAATTTCAAGATAGCCAATTTGGTGTTCGGTTACATTTAGTTTCCTGGATTACAATTTCATGCACTACATGTTAGTGGTATTATAACATATTTCAATTTCTTATTCACCTTTAACAACAATTTACGTAAATGAAATTGCAGAGCCTATTCTAGACAGAGATCTGATAACCGGCAAGAGGACTGATGATATGCCAGAAGTGTCAGGGTCTTATCTTGCATATACTGCCGTTGCACTTGTCCTACTTACGGTTCTGAACAACATCTTGTTCAATGTGTTCATAAAACCATCTGTCGATGGAAACGAGCAAGTTTCAAAAATAGAAAGAGTACCTCTAAGTGAACCCACAGAGCAGCTTGTGCCGAAGCTAGTGGACTAATGGTGAGTTACATTATCATCTAGCAAGTATGCATCATATCAATAAGATTATAGTCTTACCAATACCACATGAATTTCCTCACTGAGACTGTTTTGACATGGATTCCATGTTCTATCGATGTCTCGAATTGCTGCCTTTTTCTTGAGGCTCTTTGGTCTCTGATTTGAATGGTCAATAAATACACTGATGGTTGCTTTTCTTTAGATGCATCATGGAGTAATGTTTATTGTATAAAAACACTTAACACAATCTACAAAGTCCATTGCAATTTACTTAGAAGATGACTAAAAGTCCAATGTTCTCTTTTAGTGTATGCCTTCCATCTGTTAGAGTTTATTGGTTTTGAGAATAGATGATCACACTCCTATTTTTGTTTTCCTATCTCTTCTTCTGATATTTGTAGAGGAAAGAAGAAGAGAGTATGTTTGTTGTGGTCGCTAATAATTGGTCGATGTTGTAGTCAAAATATTCTTTTGTAATTTGCAGGTAGTCAAAAATGGATATCATCTTTTGGGCTTATAATTTGACATCTTAAATCTTAAAAGGTTAAATCAATCTAACAAGTATTCTCTTTGATTTTTAATTATCTAAGTTGATTATCTATTTTTTTTAATTTTATATCACCAACGTTGAAAGATTCTCATAAAGAAAAACAAAAATAAGAAATAGAAAAAGGGGAAGAAAAGAAAGAAACAAAAATGGTACAAAAAGTTTGTTAGAATTAACTAATAAGTTAAAAATATTTATATCCATTAATTATAAATAGTAAAAAAGGGACAACCGATTTGAGGGAGTTGGCTTTGAATCAAATCGTTCCCGATCCAATCCGTGTTCGATCTGACTCATCTTGATCGGATCGAGCACTGCCAAGTTTCAACCGGATCCGATATCTGACGTTCGATGTGATTTCATGATCATATCTGCGTATATATATTGGTGTATTACATGTTATCATCGTATTATAAAGAAATTGGCTTCCGTTTAAGTCATCTAATCGATGCTAACTGGGTCGGATTGAGCGCTACCAAGTCTCAACCGGATCCGATATCTGACGTTCGATGTGGTTCATGACCGCATATATATATATATACGCCATCCTCGTATCCCCAAATTTGCCGCCCCCCAAACCCCAAACCCATCTCCTCCTCGCTCCAATTGCTCCCTTCCCTCCCATCTCCCCTCCCGTGTCTTCCTTCTCTGCGGCCGTCGTGGAGGCACTCGGATCCGACGAAGCCCCAGATGGCGGCGGAGGATTCGAGGTGGTTTAGCTTTCTTCCTCTCGATGACGATCATCGAGGAGGCGCACTTGGTTATCGTGTGACTGACCTCTCTTTTTCCTCTGTTTTCTCGTTTCTTTTCAAGGTTGAGGAGGCATCCGCCACTGCTGCTCGTCTCGACGTTGAGGGTCGATGCCGATAAGGTACTCGAATTTTGTCCTTCCTCTGCATAGTATGTCGTGGTGTCTTTTTGTTCCCTCTTGAGTTGTCCTGTGCCGCTTTATGCATTTTATTGATTAATTTAGTGTCGGAGATATGCATTGAAAAAGGAGAATGACTAGAATTACTGGTAAATCATTGCTCAACAAAAAATATACGGCACGCATTGTTAATTTTATTCTACATGGGTTGAGCTATAATTTTATCAAGATAAACATGATGCAGCCTTACTCAATTCTATATTACGGGATTATAAATATGTATGTAGCTTGATCTTGGATGTACCTTTGTTTTACAAGTCCAGCATATGAAGAGGATCCTTCTCATTTCAAGCTTCAGGAGCCAAATCAGCCATTAATTTTTAGACGTAAAAAATGACAAAAGAGTTAAAGGAAGCAGTTGTTTCTAATTAGTGTCGTCCCCATCATATTCATGCAATTATTGGTTGATGCTTAGAGAAGATATGTATTAAGTTTTATGGGCAACTATTGACATCAGTCTCAAAGTCAATTTTCTTGCAAAGTCAAACACATGCAAGATAGGAGTAAATTTAACCTATAAGACTATCTAGTAATAGGGATGTCTTTCTTATCAACGTCTGTTTAAGCTTGTTCACAAGAGAATCCTCGAGTCATACCACAGTCAAAAGAGTGTTAAGCACAAAGGGGAACATGAAGTATTTGTTTGTCAAAACTATTTTCATTTGGGAACTCATACAAGTAAAAGCAATATATAGGAGCACAATCTCTCCAAAGTGATTCCAGTTGTACTAATGTAGAAATTATTATGAGACGACATACTGTTCTCCTCTACTTAGTCTCTTCTACTAGTGAAGATTAATGTCTCGCAACGTAGTCCTACCAGTGAGAATTAATGTCTCGCATGCTAATCCACGGTGGCTATGTATTGGCATGGTGTATTTTACTGTACCAAGCTGATGTTGCAATGCACCATACCAATGCGAACTGTCAAATTTGATGCGTGGCAGTGTGCCTATGTTGGACGCATTGGCATGCATTATATATGTGTATTTCTCTCTCATGATATGAGTACATAATTCTGTGAATCAAGCATTTTAGTCCTTGATTACTAGCAATAATTCTCCTCAAATTATATTGTTCAGCTATTGAGATGTAGCTGAGTAGTCTTGGGGATGATGTTAAATGCTTCTTCTAACTTCTCTCTTTATTTTGTTTTTTGCTGATATATTTTCATAGAAAAATCAAATTATAGTTAATGATGCTATTTTTGATCCAAGCATTTTGTATATATATGTTTGTGATGAACAATCCCACCATACAACTCTGAAAGTCCTGCCAAATGAAACGGTGGTTAAAGTGCTCAGCTTAGTACTGAAGTTTTGGCCTTGTAGTCAAAAGATTTTTAGTATCCTGTAACTGCAGTGAAGGAGAATGTTGATCTATGTTCCTCATCAGTGGTATTAGTTTATCAGCACGTAGATTTATAATGGATAATGCAACACTTTCTCGCTCCTTCTGCTGTGGCCTTTGTGAAGTGAAGTTTACAATTGAATGTCAGAGATCCAACCAAGATCAGTTTTAGGTAGTTTTTACTGAAAATTAACAAAGCTTACTATACATGATTTATGATTCTGCACGTAGATCTAGAAAACGAGGAGATAGAAGAAAATTTAGTTTACAATTTGAAGCAAATTAGTAGAAGTCTAAGTGAGAACATGAATAAAACCAGAGGACTCGGATATGCTTCACCTGGAAATGGATTAAGCATCGTGTAATTAGTGGAACTAAAACGTCACTCCTAGTTGACTTAGTTAACTCAAGCTTCAAAGCAGACTAGAGTTTCCAATTAGGAAAATATCAGTTGACAGATTGATTTCCCTTTCAAGTTTGAGCCATAAAAAACTAAAAATACTACTTAAAATTTAGTGTATCTTTAGCATTGTCCAAACCAAGGATTAAAAGTCTTGTTTGCTCTCTCTGTTGTGGTTGTTTAGGCCGGCACAGTATTTCCCACTCATTTTAGGAATAGCATGCGCAGTGAAGAGGTAACACCAGCTCTGCTAATATTTTCTTTGCTGCAGCATCTACATACTAATGTCGGCACTTTAACACTTGTTCAAAGAGCAACTTATGTAACGAGTCAACAGAAACTTGTGAGACTGCAGACGTCGTATGGGAAAGTGCTATAGGCTGTCCCAACTTATACTATAATTAACTCAGTCAGGAATTAAGTCTAAAGCCTTGTATAAGCCTTCTGCAGACGTCTGTGAGCAGACACTTGGCTTGTAAAGACAAACCAACGAGATTTGTTGAGGCTTTACCTGGTCCGACAGGATCTAATTTTAATTTACATTTGAAGGCTTAATTAGAACCTATGGTACTAGCAATTTTTTTCTTTCGTAGGTTCTTGGTGTGGATCGTCTATACGAGAACGTTAGGTTAGTTTCATTCAGTTGGAACAAACTATTTGGTTGCTGAAGCACGAACAGTGTTATCTCCGGTGAATGATGAAATTTGATCCACTTTCAGTAAGAAATGCTCAAGCTCGAGATGAGCTCGACTCGAGGTCGAAATCAAGCTTTGAAGTAGATCTTTCTTCTTCTGTGAGTTTGCCATCTTTGTTTCGAATTAGTAGTGCTAGTTAGGTGGATAGCGAGAGAATGGAGATGGCGGTACTATAGTTTAAGGCCGAGAGAGATGGATGGAACGGTTCTCTTTTTTAAGACCATCAAAGCGAGGAGAGAGCAAAACCTAAGTTTTGGATCGTCGATTCTAACAGAATCAGATCGATTTCAGTTCAAGAACTAGTGGTTTTGATTTTGAAATTGACGATTTTAGTTTAGGTTTTGATTAATTGAACCGAAATTATTTTTAATTTATTTAAATTTTATTAATACTTAATTTTTATTTTTAATATTGATTTTTTTTTTCTTCCGATTTGGAACCGAATCAATATCACTCCAAGTATTAGGAATCGGAACGAAATCGCTAGAAGCTGATGTCAGTTTAACTTAAACCTGAAATCGTTGATCGATTTCAGTTTTTGATCAGTTTGGTTTCGAACCAAATTGCGGTCAAGACTAACTGTTGCGACGGATGATGAAAATGATGGAGTGGATTCACGACCGTTAGTGTGTAGGTGGATAGTATTACAGGCCTGAGATTTAAAATGTACTTATTTTAACTGTCGATTGTCTTAGACAAGGAAGGGACAGATGCAGTTGAGTTCCCGCTTCGTGTGAGATGGCTGAGCTGGTACCGTCATCAAATGCCACGTCGTCAGACAGCCTGTGCTTTGTCCTAATACCACCTTTACGGCTCACCACGACACAATGGATGCGCGGCGCACCCGGAACTCGTGCCTGAATCTGCGAGCTGACTCGTGGTCAGATAGTTGGGCCGACTTGTTCGCGGTAAGAATGCGCTCTGCGACATCATCGAGTTGAGCACCGTCGAAAATTTCCTCGTAATGATACGAGATAAGAGGTTGGAGGACGTGGTCCTAATTTATGAATGACGGTGGATCACTATCCTAATTTGGTTTCGTAGGTGACCCACAAACAAAGCTGGTGAGCGACGGTGGAGTAGTTACTTCAGTATCAGAATCGCTGCCCCGTGAAGTAGCTTACTGACGCGTCTAAGTGATCGTTGACAACGAAAGGTGGTTGTCAAATTGTCGCAATGGAAACAAGCAAGAAATGGACAAAAGTCTGCCTAGCCATCCCTCGTTTTCCCTCCGTAGAATATAAAAAAAGCGTTTATTGTCAGTGGAAATGGTACTACGGGTTTCCTTTTCTGTGGGAAAAAAAAGGAAAAAAGAACTAAATATTTACAATATTTTTCGGTCTCTTTCTCTCTCTAAGTGAAAAGTAAAGAAATAAGAAAAACGGAATACTAAGTTGGTCCTTTTTGGGCTTGATTCGAGAGAAGTATTTCAAGGCGGGGAATGAGACGGGTAACGGGATATTGTTGTTCGGAGGAAGGTGGGGGAAGCGGTGGTGGGCGGATCACGTGATCTCGGGCGGAGGGGGAAGGTTGAGGTCGAGATCCAGGGGTAGCATCCTGTGCGGCGGCGAAGAGCGGTGGTTGCGGTGGAGATTGACCATCGAGGAGTCGGAGTCGCTCTGGACGCCGCTGGCTATCGCAGAGTTCAGATCGGCGACGATCGTGGGCGGGTACAGCGTGAGGAGGTGGTGGCGGCTTATCGCCGCAGCTGCCGCTGCTTTCTCAGATCTGACGATCGTGTCGAAGAGAAAGTACCGGTGTCCCGGCTGCATGGCGGGGGTGGCGACAGCCGGGTACGGCTGGAAGGGGAACCGAGCGCAGCCGCTGATGCCGCTGCGGCGGAGGATATCGAGGTCGAGCGAGGGCGGGAGCGGGATCGCGAGGGGCGGTACAGCTGCCTCGCGGCTGGAGGACTCCACCGTGCTGCTCTGGCTACTGGGGCTGCCGCCGCCGCCGCCGCCGCCAGCTTCTGCGGAGGGGGCGACGATGACGCTGGCGGGCCCGGGGCACGGGCAGGCGTCCGGGCGGGGGAAGTTAGTCCTGGCCTTGGATCCGCGGAACTGGCGAGCAGCGGCGTCGTATGCCCGCGCTGCCTCCTCGGCCGTGTCATAGGTTCCAAGCCAGACCCGGCTCTTCTTCCCCGGGTCCCGTATCTCCGCCGCGTACCTTCCCCACGGCCGCTTCCTCACCCCCCGGAAATGCGTCTCCTTTCCTCCTCCTTCATCGCCGGCTGCCGGCTTCTCCCTCGTTGCCATGGGTAAAGTGCTGTTTCTCTTTACTCTTTTGTTAATTGCAGTGGCTTCTATTTGCTCTGCCCGATTGTACGATGACTCTGATCCAAGAAGCGAGGCAGAGGCAGAGGCTGAGGCTGAGTTAAAAGAGAGGGGGAAGGGGTTTATATATGGGTTGATTGCAAGATTTGGACGGTGGAGCGGGGCAATCGAGGACAATTCGGCGCCGTCGAGCGATGCCCACCATCTGTTCGCATCGACCACTTCCGCGCCGTGCAACTCGGATCACGGAGCTGGGCCCCCACCGCCCTTACGCGGGACCCACTGTCCGAAGACCAGCGGGTGCGTGTGCCCCCGTTTTGTTTGCCCTCGGCGAAGTACCAAGGGGCGGCGGTACGTCCGCGAGACGTGTCCAACACACCACAGATGTCTGTCCTCCGCCTCACAGAATGGGCGGCCGAGATGAATCGGTGGAGTAACGGAGACAGCGGTTTGTCTCGAGCCGCAGACGCCGCGGGTGTGAATGCGTCCGCCGATTAATTTAGTTGGAGCACATCTCTTGTAGACGAGGGAGAGTCAATACAATACATTTTTGCACTGAACGATAGGGGTGTCATAATGCACGTTGCTTAGTACCGCTCTCCCCTAATTGCATTGATGAGATAAAACATTAAAAGAAATATAACATAATGTAGCTTGCAATGAAGAAAAGCCAAGACAAAAACATATTGGTTTTGATCCAAACTCATGACCAGTAGTTAAAACATAACCAGCATTGAAGCTAAAGTTTTAGGAGTAAGGTTAAGCCTTTACCCCTGTGAAGAGCAGAATAAAGTAATAGAGATGTATATACATGAACCTTTTATATCAAAAATCTATTTGATCAAAACTCTTCCTGTATGATAACACAATCGCAGAGGAACAAAGAGGTTAAAATGAACAATCATGTAATCCTTTCAATCAAGAGATTAAGTTGGATCCATTATCAGTGTGTGACTCCGAACTTGGTCATGTGGTCGATGATGTTTTGTCATTTGAACATCTCGTGCAAAATGCGTCCGAGCTTTGGCATATGGAGCTTCTCTTGCTACAATAGAGCAAGCTAGCTATTTTAAGTTAATAAGTTCATAAACAAGGCTATGATGAGATTTCTTTTCTTTTGAACACAGGATACTTACCGGCGGCAATCCTTTGCGCACGGAGGATGTTCTCCCTTCTTTTCCACCAGATCAGTGCAGCGACGACGGCGAGCAGAAACACAAACGAAGCCCCAAAAGCAATGCCAATTTTAGCAGCAACAGATAGATGAGGACCACATGAAGGTAATCCTGGTATTCCACATAGACCTGCATTACCAGTAAAACTGTGCATTCCGTAGTAAGCATCCTAAAACTGCAGAGTAGACATTGATCAAATAGTAATGCAGGAAAATTTATATTTCTTCAAAGCAGATAATGAGCTCAAGATAATCTTAATCAAACCGTACTCTCATCTGCATGACACCTAATTAATCACCAAGTCTCACCTGCTGCATGAGCCTGATGATGAGAAATGTAGCTGGAATCTAGAGGAGATAATTGATGCAAAATTTGGAAGAAAACTCCTTTTGATCATTGTCCCTAACTATAGTTAAACGGCATTTATCTGTTATGGGCTATTCCAATAAGTACTATTCATAATCTTCAACCCCTTAGAGTAGTCATCTAACAGTCATAATTAGTGCTGATTTGTAAAATATACTAAGAACACTGATGATTGATAATTTATGCAAATCAAAGTTGCATTTTCATTTCAAAAGGCAATTGAGAAGCCACAAGAAATACAGTCAACCTGACAATTGCCTCCACTCGTTAAAAGTTGGGATCAAATAATAGATATCTGTGGACTAAAAGTTTCCAATTTCAAACTCAGGTGATGTTGAGTATCACTATCATTGAACATATAGTTTCAAAAGGGACACTACTAATATGTAAACCCTCTATATTTTAGTCAATTTGTGTCTAATAACCAACTTAGATTCTGCATGATGCAAAAATTAGTTTTCAGCTTCGTAAAGTGCTAAAATTGAAACGAGTAATCAAATATTTGCAGAACAGCAACTTTCTGCATTACAACTATAGAAACTTAGGCATTAATTAGTCGAGCAAATATCTTGACTATTGCCTTAACAAACATTTCTTACTTGAAGCTAGCCCTGTGAAGTGGAAGTCCTCCAAGGCTTGCAGGAACTCTTCCAGATAAAAGATTCCCATTGAGATTCCTACAAGAAAGTTATATAAAAGTTTCAACATCAGCTGCTACAAATTCAAAAAGATTTGACTGTAGCAATCCTTACAGTATCTGTAACGATGTCAGCTGCCCAAGGCTCTCAGGAATTGATCCATTTAGTTGGTTATAGGAGAGATATCTACAAACAATTCATAGAGTTAGCAACTAATGCATTCCTTTATTTTCTTGCAAAATATTATATTAAAAGAATGAAAAAATGAAGTTATAAAATTAAAGTGCGCCCTTGATCTATAAATTAATGCAATAGAATGGAAAAGGACAAAAACCCTTTCAAAGAATGAAAGAATTGACAATACTTTCCTCAGTAATAGAATGGAAAAGGACAAGCCTTTTTTTTC
Organism: Musa acuminata AAA Group; assembly: GCF_036884655.1. Lineage (NCBI taxonomy): Eukaryota > Viridiplantae > Streptophyta > Magnoliopsida > Zingiberales > Musaceae > Musa > Musa acuminata. The sequence continues at coordinate 41,419,840 of NC_088341.1, forward strand.
AGCATGTATGATAATGATTTCCTAAGTACCTTTGGTCAAAGAAGGACACGTGTCCCATTATTTCCATGACAAGTGCAACAGTGAATTAGATGAGTTCTTGGAAAGAAATTGGGAACAGAAAGTTGCACTAGAAGATTTTTATACAAGACAAAATCCAATAAACATCCCACCATACTCTGTTATATAAATGATATTAAGTTTCGTAAGCTTCTTTATATTTGCATCAAGGAAAGATGAATTCCGAGGAAGAAGCCATTTTTTCATCTTTAGAAAAGTCAAAATTGATGCCTTTGGTTGGCACAAAGGACTGATCGGTTTTGACAAAGGGTCAGAGGTTCAATCCAGAAAAGGTAGATAGATTCCTGATAACATCAAAAAAATAGCAGAGTTCACTGAAGTTACTTTGCAAAGAACAACTTATCAAAAGATAGAAAAAGCAGAGGGTAACGCCTTTGACTGATGTTCAACTAGATTTTTCTTAACAAAATCCAATGCATCTATATTTTCCTAATTTATGTACAAACTAATCATACGAGGACCTGCTTTATATAATCATACTCCATGGACCAAATGCTATAATCATACTCCATGGACCAAATGCAAAAAGGAAAAAAGAACATATACTTTTCTCATGATTTATCTTATCAGTTTGTACTGGTATACCGACTGTCGATACGATATATATCGAGTTATACCGAGTTATACCGATCATACCGGCACATAATATATGGGGGTACACCGATGTATTATTCGTATGGATCCCTTATCAAATTAATATGCATCGCTCGTATCGAGTGATACATTACGGTATAACGAATCTTACATTTTTTCCTTCTGAATTGTAGTCACATAGACAGATTAAATCAAAGTCCTAGATTAAGACTATTTTTTATGACAAGGATAATACATTTCCTGCATTTTTTAAATTTTCATAGCTGGCCACTTTTAGTTTGGAATTGCTTCGAAGGACCTCAATCAGCAATTTTGTAGATCAGGATAACATAATCCTGTATCCAAATAGAATATTTCCCTGTCTAGCTGGATTAAATAAATATAAGCATAGTTGACCCAACTTAAGTAGATTAATGATGGGAGACTGGTACTGACAAATTAGTCGACAACTGCATGGTTGACGCTTAAACCATCCATGAGTCACTTCATTAGAACATTCACTCTGATTCTAGAGGTAATTAATTTATCAAGGTAAAATATCAGCACCAAATATCTTACAACTGAGGTTTTGCGACTAGGAAATATTTGCACAAAACAGGATTATAATTGAGATAAGTGTTACATATCCGCAAGGAGAAATCACACAGACTATCCACATAATAACTTTTGTTGATCAACAATTTTGTATTGTGACATAAAACATGCTTCAGATTGACCATGTTAAATGCATTGTAGACAAGGTAGCAATCAAATGATTAAAATCGAGATCAAGTGGCAGAGATTATGTTAAATGTAGGTGTTAAACATGCATGTAAAAGACGAGAATTTTTTAAAATATTAGGAACTCAGGGTTGATCTTGAAAGTAAATCTTGTCGTATCACAGTGTTTCATTCGGTACGAATATTAGTCCGATAAAAGATATGGGTAGTACATCAATATGACATCATGTATTATATATCAGTATATTCGGTTTAGCTTAATACAATTCGGTACGTACCATATCGATAGTTAATCGACATATCAGTAGAAATCGATAAGATGAATTATGCTTGAAAGCCTCACGTATTAAACTAATTATAAATGGTTAAAAAGTAAATAGAACAAAACTTCAACTTGATATATTAAGAATAAAGAAAAGAAGACAAAGTTGCATCATACAATAAAGACAAAGAGGAGGTAACTCACAGTGTTTGCAATCCGGCAATGGTGCCAAGAGAGGATGGAATGGACCCGTACAGGTTGTTTTCACTAAAGTTACTTCAGAAATTAAAGAACAAGAAAACATGTCATATGACTGGTGAAATAGCAGCCTTCACAAGAGTAAAAGAAAGAATCCATAGATGAGTACATCCAAGTAAGATTGAATAAAGATAACAGTAAAAGTGTTACACCAGATAAGCCTTTACTCAAGTTATTTAATATGACAAATATCATATCAATTGTTAGGCAGACCATGACACAAGTTTCTCCAAACAGGATAAGAGAAATAATTTAAGCAGTACTATAGACCATAAACAAGAGTATGGTGACCTACATGCTTTGCAAATATTGCAGTTTAGCAATGTCATTTGGCAGAAAACCTTTTAAACCTTGATTGTCGAGACCTCTGCACATAAGAAGTATTTCAACTGTCAAGACTTACATACACATACTAGCACATATATAAGATATGGTTGGACAAGTTTTGATCACATTTTGAATTAGGCATTTCACATCAACTCTAATAATTGTGTGACAAGCAAGAACCTCTATTTGACATTTCATACAAGATATAGACATTCTCAAATAGCATGAGGTTGTAAGTTTACGTATCTAGTACACCCCTCACACATTTGTTTGCCTAGTGAAATTTCCCTAATCAGAATTTAATGGTCTGAGAATTTCATGTAGCCAAGCCCAAATACATTAGAATATTTAAGTCACAAGTGGCAGTGAATTAGAGTGACATTTTTTGCAATACACAAGTGATCACAAGGGATGATAGCTAACAGGTTTTGCCCTTGACAAGAAATGTTAGTCCTTGTCTTTTTGTTCTCAAGTAAGTCAATGAGTAGGGAATCTTTAAGAGGGGCTAATTGCATATTATCAATGGCGTTAGGATAAAGATAGTTAAATATTTTATTTTTATAACTATAAATATTTTAATATAAATTTTTTAAGTCTACGAATTAAAATATTAAAGAGATCTAATTTTTTAACCCTCCTTAGGAGTCAGTACGGTAACTTCTAACTTGAGCAAAAGAGAAAACATAATGTAAAGCTACATATAAATAAATGCAAGTTTGAGAAAGTACAATCCATCTATGACCCAATTGCCACTCTTGCTGTCAAATTGGCAGTCAACTCCACTCCAAGGATGTTGCTGAGGAACACATGGATCACCATTCCAGCCCAAACGACGTGGAAGTCCCAGAGAGCTCTTTAGAATTTGCAGAGTACTGACTGCAAAAGGGCATTTGGAGATATAATATTATGAAAAACATGTACACTTTCTGGCAAAGTGAAATATCATCAGCTATTCACTTGGAAATAAAATATAATTATCGAACCAGCTTCGAGCAGCAAAGAATCAAATAAATTAAACATGCAGAAGCAAACTTTTAGCCAAATAGGTTGCTGTTCTTAACAGTAACAAATTGCATGTGAGAAACTTATATCACACAAATACCTAAACCAAATTAGCATAGTTGCTACAAGAAAATGATGTATAAACTCTTTGCTAGCTGTGGTGGGACAACAATGCCATATTTCTCTAACATTTGTGAACAGTAGTAGTCTTCCACTGACAATGGTTAAAAAGTTGACCCTTTGCATTGCAACATGGAAATCCTATGTATCCTGGATGAGCATGGTTGGTCTCATGAAAACAGCCATTTGCTAGTAGGTGTAAGCATAATGAAGTTGGCCAGTCCTTTTCAGCAATCAAAGAGAATATAAAGTATGAGGAAACAAAAGACTGCATTCTAAGAGAGTAAGGAGGAATTAACCTAGAGAGAAGAAGAAAGGGTATCCATGGCCAATCAACTGTTCTTTTTCTAGTCTTAGCTCCCTAGTCATGATTCAACATATCCATAACACTCTTGGTTGAGAAACAACAATTGATGGCTTAAGTGAAAACAGAAACAGCACTCGAAACATAAAAATTATCAAGGAAATTTAGTTGTGAAATAAGTTGGAGTATACTTACCGTCATCTGCTGAAGTTTTGGACTCTACTGAAATAACCTCAAACACCTCAATTGCATTTATGATCGCATGACTTCCATTTGTGCCACGCAAAACGATTGTTAAGGCCTTCCCACTTACTTCGACAGTCGTGTTCAGCACAAGAGCTGCATAGCTTCCTCCTGTCATGCCAATAATGTTGATGTTTTCAAATGCAATATCGCCATTTAGTGATATGTCAAAGGTTCTTTCCCCTTCACCAGCTATTCTTGGGTCAATCTCAGAGAAATGAAGCCACACAGAATAATTTCTGTTCGGCTCCACCTCCATTTCGAATGATAAATCGGGCTGTAGAGCACTGCCCACAATTGCAGACTGATAAAGCTTCTCCGGATAGAAGTTTGGCGAAATTGATGTCATACTGATACTATGTTCTGTTGATATGGAATGACCAGAGTCTTGAAAGTATGAAATAGCTAACCAGAATCTGTCTCCACCCCAGTGACTGCCACCATAGTCTTCATCAAATGCAGACTTCCCAGTACCACATGTCAATCTTTTGGCTGTTCTAAGCACTGTCCCCTTACCCCACAGTGGTCCAGAATAATATGCAGTGTCATCGACTTGAAGGATTTCAATTGAAAGAATGGATGGATCACCATGACCAGTGCTATGGAAACAAGCAGTGAAAGATGCGTTGGTAACAAATACCAAGGCTTCCACAAAAGACTGCTCGTCATTGTTGCTCCAACCAGACTTCAAAGAGTGAATTTGAGTTCCCTCTATAGAGATATCAAACATTGGTTCATTATCAAAATTAGGATCAGCAATGAGTGCAAAAAATAGCCTCACTTCATAGTGTCCTCGAGGAATGTCAGTAATGTCGTAGCAATTCTCCGGGCCATCAGACAGAGGGAAATATCGAAGTGTTTTCAGTTGAGGCTCAATGAAACTGGGGATTGTTGCATTTGCCTGTTTTCCACCCGTATATCCAAAGTCTTTTTTCCATAGGGTATTGGTAGGCTTAGTAGTAACATCCTTTGGAGCCCCGCAGCTTATGCGCATTGCATATGGTTCTCCTAGAAACATGTAAGCTCAAACATTACAGATATAACAACAACAACAACAATAATAAAATCATAAAACTCAATTAATTGATGTTTTCTATATTAAAATCGATTAAAATTTATGTTCATGAGATTTAACATAATTTAATGCTGGTTGTCAGTTACATAATGCACCCCTTCATATTTTTTATCTGAGCTTAAGGTCGACAGTGATGGTGTTATCATAAAGAGACCTAATATGAAATAAAATAAAAGTCAACTATATATTTTTTAAGAATTTCTAATGGTAATACTATTCTCTTGCAATCAATCATGATGTTAGCAAAAAGATGACAACCCAATGAAACATAATTTTGGAATTCATAATCACTTGACAAATGGTGTAATCCATCGTATTCAAACACAAAGTTTGATTGACCAAAGAAAATCCTAATGGCACAATCTAAAGATTAATTGTGGCACATTCAAGTGACATTGACGCAGGTGAATAACGAGACCTACAAAACAATCACAGAGAACCAAAATAAGGACTCATAGCAACCTTGCCGAGAAAAAGAAACAAACCATCCTAGGAAGAGGGAGACAAACAATCGAAACCAAGAGAAGGCCGAAAAAGGAAACCTCATAACGAGGGAAAGAAAACAAAAAAAAAGGAGCACAAGACAAGATGGATCTTGTGAAGGCCAGAGTGGGAAAGACATCCTCTTGATTTGGAAGTTAATGGAGCAGGGGAGCTGCTCTGTCCAAATTTCCTCATCTCTATAATCGGGAAAAGATGGAAAAGCAGAGGACGATGATGATTATTCAAGAAGCCTACCCTCATGCTGAGCAGCTGCATTCCGGAGAGAAATGACTGACAGAATGGTGCAGACAAGAAACTTGTGGTGAATGAAAGATCTCAGCAGCATACTGGTACCTCCCCTTTCTCCCAGTCCTTCAAGAACTCGCCCCCTCTCTCAATTACAGCTGAAACAGGTCCTACCTTTACCAAAGTAAAGGCAAGAGCTGCTCGGCCAGACATCAAGCATTCATGTGCAGTAATTAGAGGGGCGTCAGACGATCGCAGTGTAGATTCTCTGAAGAAGAAGTGGAGATGGGAAGCAGGGCATAAAAGAACGATGTGATGGCCGGAGAGGAGCGGTATTGCAGGTAGTGGGCGGTCAGTCGTCGGCAATCACGGGGGTCAAAAGATGCAAAGGGGATGAGAAATGGTGGGGGCATAACATATTGGAGCAGCGTTGACTTGGGAATGCGGGTGCATTGATTACCTGCATTCACGCCGAGCGGGGTGGGTTGACTCCCGTGGCAATGTCGGAAGACAAGGGGAAAAAGAAAGCAGTGTACATCTGGAAAGAGGCAACCAAAATATACCACTAAATGAACAGATACACTAAAGGGAGAATTGTGTGATAAAGAACAATTTATAGGTATGGCAAGCATTTCAAAGAACAAAAAAGAAAAGGAATTAGTGCGACCACGTTGGTAACAAAGAAACTTTTTTAAGGTGGACTCAGCTCGCCACTTCAGCTTCAACCCAAGCCAACAAGATACGTTGGCCCGACTCCTATATCAAAGAGTCAATCAATAGATTAGATAGATGATGAGTTCATAGGAGTTGAGGTTAATATTCATGTCATGATTATAATATAAAATTATAGGATTAATTACATATTATCATATGTTATTAGTTATATTTAGCATTTCAATTCCTATAATTTTAAAAATTACATTGAGATATTTATATTTATGAAAGTGAAACATTTAATCTCGTTTTTTCTCACATCATTGACTTTGCTAACAGAAATATTATAGAATTTACCATTGAGTATGTATTGACTCTACCTCACTTTGATTTACTATTGAATACATGCGATTTTTTCATCAGTAAAGTCGATGATGTGAAGAGAAATAAAATTAATATAATTTTTTAGAATAGAGAAATTATAATGCTAAAAGTAGCTAATTACATATAATTATTTATAATTAGTCTTGAAACCATATGAAAGCTAATGGACTGAAAAAAAAAAGAAGGCAAGTTCTTAGTTTTTGCAGTAAATAATGAATCATAAACCATTCCAAGACGATCTCTAATCGGATTCAGATATCACATTAATTGATGGTTTTTAGAGGCTATATACTTCATATGGAAGAAGAGAGGATATGGAATGACAGCTTTTCCTAATTTACCTTGTCCAACAGGCCAATGCAAATGTAAATGGTGCTCAAAATTGTGCTCCCCGTTCATCTGTTCTAAGTCTTGATAATGCTAGGAGTAATCTAACTCTAACATCATTTGTCATGATCTGTTTTGATGAAATAACTCATTAACTTGATAGGTTTTGGACCATGTGACTCAAGATATTCAAATCTAACTTAATTCTAATATATTTATGCAATCCTTATAAGATAATTTGAGTTTTCTATAAGATTTCACGGATCATGAGACATAATTTTGACATCAAAAGATATAAGTGAGCATTTGACAGCATAAGGTGGAGTAAATACCACTATCCCATATTTATTTACCATGTGTATTGCAGGAGATTCTCACCTTCGCATAGAAAGCCAACTTGAATCTGAAAGGAAGTGAAAATGGCATGTCAATTTCGTAATCTATTAAAAATACATATTAAGAGTGTAAATGAGTTCTTCAGCTCACCCTAAAATAGCTCATGCTGCCAAGTGGTGTAACCACAACCTGTTGAGACCCCAACAAATTGGTATCCTATAAGTTCACAAAACCACGGATTAAAAGTACAAATTTCATCTATTACATCAACAACATGTAGAATTTTTAGTCAAATCTACCTGATAAAACTTCTTGAGCTGATTCCAAGACTCCATATAGATATGGTACTTTTGCTAAAGAAGGTTGCCTATAATTCATGGCCAAAAGCCAGCAGCAGAACACTTGGTACTGCAAGAAAGGCATCGAGCTTCGATGTCACAGAGACAGCAATTGTAGCCGTCTCACTGTTTCCAGCACCTATGCTCGTTCGACATTTGCGCGCTGGAGATGAGATTTATGTTCCAATTTACGGACAAATGGAAGAAGTAAAGCATCTAAATAGTAGATAAAGGACTAATAAGTCATGTCACAGCTGCGCTAAATCCATAGATGATAATGAATGCTATTGCTTCTGCATTGGGCAAGAGAAGGGAAGAGCGACATACTCTTGTTTCTCGGCCATCAGGATCTGCAGATGAAACATGGAAAAGGGAGAACGCGACCAACAGCGGATGATGAATAGAGAGAATCGCTACGAGGAACGAAACGAAGAGAGACATGAAACGCGATTGCTGCCTCCGTCCGGACTTGATAACAGATAAAGATTTCCTCAACTATCGTACGAGATTTCCTCATGCAGTTGAGGAAATCTTTATCTGTTATCACGGACCATCCTGTTAGTGAGGAACTTCCGCCGGCTCCTTCCCCTCGTCCGCTTCTCCGCCACCACCATGCTCCTGCTTCTCTGCTTCTGCTTAGCGGCCAACAACCGCCGCAGAGGTGGAGGCGGGGCGTAAGGCGGAGTTGGTGATCCGATGGAGGAAGCGGGTGATTTTGAGCGGGCATTTGGTCCTTCCTCTCTCTGGAAGACGAAGACGGGGACGAGCAGGAGGAGGAGAAAACGACGAGCTATGGCTGCTGCTTTAGAGAGAGAGAGAGAGAGAGAGAGAAGAGAGAGAGAGAGAGATATCGTATCTGATAACGGTTTTGATTTTGTTTCTTGAAAGAGCAGAACCTTTTCGACACCTGCCGGTCGCACCCGTTTCGAGTACATGTCAGTGGGGGCCCATAGAGATCTTACTGAAACTCCGAAGCCAAGACAAGATGGGTGAGGGTGACGGAAACTGGTGGGAGAACTGTGTTTTTATAAATATAATTAAGGTGAATTTTTCTGAATTCCTTTCGAAAAATATCTTTTTTATTTTTTTATATGATCCTCCATTTTTTTTATAATATCGTAAATATTCATCACTATCATCCATCACTCACAACCACCAGGTAATCATTATGAGGTTTTTATCGTCATCCTTATTGTCTCATTCTCGAGACCTTTGATCCCTCCTCCTCCCCCTCGTACTATCGACATTTTCATGTTATTCACGGCCCAATTCAAATATTTGATGATTTTCTTTTTATAAATCTTGTGATATTAACTGTTTCTATATCAATTGTCAACAGAGTTTTCTTAATTAACTTATTAGCATATTAGTTTAATGGAGGATTTAAATATAATATATTTTTTATATTGATAAAACATTGTTTTTCTTCATCGATAACAAAGGAATCGGCCTACTCGAACTCTACCTTATGTATTATCTAACAAGTCATAATTTTTTTTTTATCTTAGCGAGGGTTCGAGATAAATTATTTATTTTGGGTGAGCTCTATCTTAAATAGCATATGATAAGTTATTATTTATCTTCGTCATGGTCCAAACACAAGGGCACGAGAGGAATTCTCTATTTTGGATGAGTCTACGTGGTTTTATGCAATCTTAACCTCGGTTCAATTTGAATGAACTGCACCAATCCGAAGCCAAAATCGAATTGGAGTCGATGTTGAACGCCCTAAGTTATTTTTAAAGTAATTAAAATATAAATATGTTTTCTGGTACAGTGGTTAGCACTTCAAACTTAAAGTATATTAATTTGGATTTGAATCTCGAAAGAGTAATTTATTTTTTAAAAATCAATCGAAATAAGTGGTTTGAACTGAAACTACGATTTGGTAATACCATGATTAAGACTAGTTTGTTCTTTAGGGATAGACGCAGAAGGTGAAGGTGCCTGTGAGGATATAGAGAACCTCTCAGTTTATACTTGCTTTTATAATTATTTTTTCTTCTTTTATCACAGTAAGTCATGTGTTGACCTATTTTCGCTATCGGTCAACTCATTAGAGTTTAGAATTATACTTTGGTCATCAATTTTCATAAATTCACTATGTAACAAAACAATATTTCTAGACTATATTTTTGTTATAAACTTCTTATTATATATTTCCTATAGAAATGTTAGATCAAAATTATGGTTGTCTGGCTTGGGAGTCGAGTCAGATCCAACTTGTTATTTTATGAGTCGATCTCGTGAAACTTTGTCTCATTAGAAAAGTGTCAAATCCTGCAAAACTATATCAAAGGCACTCTTGACAAACATTCCTTCGAAGGTTAAGTCGATAGTTAGACAAATCACATTGAAAAGCTAAAATCTCTAAAATATACCCGAGACCTCCATTTTTATAATAGTCACCTAGGGTCGTTACGCATGTTTATTACACAATTGGTGTAATAATAGAGGGTATGGGATTCAACTAAAATCATCGTTATTCAGTATCAAACTCAAGATTGGATAATTGTTTCTAAGTAGCACTTATCGGGGATGGAAATGGCCTCATCAATCAATAATTTCAAGTCCAAGTGGCATGAGGTTACTATCTCACTAGCTATCTAGATCTGATGTGTCCTTCGCATTAAGCGTTGATCGTAGTGATTGGCTGGTCGATCACATCTTTTTAATATGTTAGCCATGTCAATTCTGCTACATCATATGCGCACCCCAGCCCACACCACCCCCCCCCCCCCCCCCCCCTTCTTCTCGAGAAGTAGAGTTGGGGTGATCAGGTGCAACATCAAGAGGTAGAGGGTGTATGACAAAGTATGCAACATCAATTGGTAGATAACGACTGAGAATGCATTGACTAACATGCTTAAGTATGACAAAGACCAATGGAGAACGTACCAATCAACATGACAAGACATGGTAAGGATCGACGGAGAATGATTGAGAATGCACCTGGTGACACAATCAGGCATCGCAGAGACCAATGGAGAACGCATCGACTAACACGCTCAGGCAGGGTGAAGACTCATGGAGAAATGATAGAGAATACACTGATTGATATGGCCGAGCATGGCAGAGACCGATAGTGAACGATGGAGAACACTTAAGCTAACATGATCGAGCATGGTTGAGACCGACGGAGAACAATGGAGTACGCACCGATCAACACAACTGGACGTGGCAGAGATCAACGGAGAACACACTAACCAACATGATCAAGTATGAATGTATGTCGTAGACATCTCGGCAAGAAAGTGTAAGCAAACCAACGAAAATATGATTTGACAAGTAGGTATGTGTCAACCCACTTGTTGACAAATCGACATGGTGCATTCACTTTGCACCCCTAATAAAGATTGTGGTAGATTCCACATAATCTTCGCGATGATCCTAGTAATACATTTATCGCTTGTTGACAAATTGTATCCATACTAGGTGGATCGTGTCATGCATCCTAAAGTATTTGTGATGACACTACGTACCCTATTACCTTTGTTATGTCTCTAGAGTGAAACAAGCGAACGAGCAACAAAATCAACTTGAACACCCTCAAATAATGGACACATCACTTCTATCATGTCTCCCAGATATGTCGATCTAATGAGGCTAACACATCGTGGAGTCAATGTATCGATCACGTAAATTCTATCATATTAAAAAATATTTTTTTTATCTATTATATATATATATATATTATATAGATGAAAACTTATGTATTATATATACATCAATTCATCAATTTGAGAGCTTTTCTATTTTGGACTTATCTCGTAAGGTACCATTGTTTTTATTTTTTTTAATGATACTCTTATTTTCGTAAATCCCATAAATATCCCTCATCGTCACCCCGCTTTTGCCCCGTCACTCCCGCCACTCGCCTTTCTCTCTCCATCACTTTTGTCCCTCGCCCTTTAAATCTCCACTATTTTTGCTCGCTCATGTTCGCCCGCCACTTCCTACCCCTCTTAGCTGCTCGATCAAGGTGTAGAGCAGTTTGAGTAGGATGTGATACATTGGGCCATGCAAGGGAGGAAGGAGGGAGGGGAAGCCTCGCATGACGAAAGCGGCGCGGAGGCGACGAGCGTTGGACGAGGAGGAGTGATATTTGTGCAACTATAGAAAATAAAAACCCAAGCTATAAAGAATTAAAGTACGTGCACCAGAAAAAGCCTAATTTATTCAACGGCGAAGGTGGTAGGAATCTCTCTCGCCTCCACTGCAGGAGATGCTTCCGGTGACGAGCACGTCGTCACGGGTCCCCTCTGCCGCGCAAGCCGAGTAAATCTCGTCCTTTTCCCGTTCATTTGGGTTGAGTCCACCCTCTCTCTCTCTCTCTCTCTCTCTCTCATCATCGTCCTCTCCGGTGTTCCCTCGGATCACGTGTCATGCAGCTGTCAGCCGGCTGTCGCTAGCGTTATTATAAAGCGGGTCGGTACAGAAGAGAAAAGAACAAGTCACAGAAACAGAGGACGCGACGGTGGACTCTGCTCTGCTCCACCGGGATCGTCCAGTGTTGGCGGTCTTTACTCTCCATCTTCCCCCTCCTATGGTGGCTTAACTGCAGAGATTCCGCAGAAAGAGACAAAGGGTAAATCGTGGTTAACCTGTGAAGAAAACCTTTAAAGATCGAGCTATGTGGAGACTGTTGCGTAGAAAATTTCACGAGTAACAACAGAGCAATTATATGTGTACGACGCGAAGAGGGACGAAAGAGACGAGGCGGGCCGTGTGTTAAGCGTGGAATTGCGACGGGTGGAGTCGAATGGTACAGTGCCGTGCCGTCGAGTCGTCCCTGTCATGTCTCACCCACCCACCGTAGCCTTGTTTATCACCGAGTTATGTAGCGTGGACGACGGGGTTGGTTGCAGACTCTGCTTTTAGTTTGATTCAAGAGAAGTTGTGAGTTGGTGGATCTACTTTGGTTCTTCTGGTAGAACAAGAGTCGAGTATCGATGGTCTCAGCATTAGCACAGCGATGCGACAGTGTTCTGTGTGCATGAGCACAGCTGCCATGTCTTCTGCTGCAGAAGACACAGCTGCAACACAAAGACAACAGAATCCTTGACTCTCTCTCTCTCATTTCCTTCCCTTTTCTCCCTTTCGTCTCTTCCCTCTGCGTCTATTCTCGTTCCTCCTTGCACGCTCACACTCCAGACCAATTATGGAACCCCGACGCCTGTCGAGTAAGCCGCAGAGCAAGAGCAGAAAGAAGGTGCGGAACGAGATGGCGGGGGCTGCCGTGCACGACGACGGGGGCGAGGAAGACGAGGAGGTGGCTCCCGGGGGAGAAGCGGCGGAGAAGGACAAGAAGCGGAGGCCCTCCTCGTCCGTGGCGACGAAGAGGGGATCGAGTAGCGGCAGCGGCGGAGGCGTGTCGCCGCCGTGCTGCCAGGCAGAGAAGTGCGCCGCGGACCTGGCGGAGGCGAAGCGGTACTACCGGCGGCATAGAGTCTGCGAGGCGCACTCCAAGGCCGCCGTCGTCATCGTCGCCGGTCTGCGGCAGAGGTTCTGTCAGCAATGTAGCAGGTCCTCCCCTGTTCGTTCCTCCTCTGCTTTGCGTTCCAAGTATGGTTACACCTCCCTGACTCTAAGAATGCAGATTCCATGAGGTATCGGAGTTCGACGACTCCAAGAGGAGCTGTCGCAGGCGTTTGGCTGGCCACAACGAGCGCCGGAGAAAGAGTTCTTCCGACAGCCAGGGAGACGGCTTGAGCCGCTGCAGGCAGCCAGACGAAGATGGGAGGATGCAGATGAGTGACTCGGGTAATTCCACGCACAAGCATTTCCAGATCAAATGAGATGTCGTGCTTCCCATGAAAGCATGCTCTCTCTCTTCTGTCATGCTATATGGGTCAGACGTGGCCTATCGCTCACTTTCTATGTGGCATGGAAATCTACCAACTCTGCAGCTATCATCTGCTTGTTGTGATATCATTATGGAATAACTCTGTTGAAGTGTGTTTATTTTCACTTCTCATTTGTATTTTAATCCTTGAAGAGTTCATCTTAATCTTGGAGAAGTGCATCTACTTGTGCTTAACATCTTGTCAGTGTATTATGATGCTTAGCTTAAAATTATTTATGGTGACTATGCATTGAACTGTAGAATACCTGAAAACCAGATACATAAATCCCAGTTATTTTATGTTTTGTGCTTGAATGGAGATGTAAATGAACAGGGTGGGGAAACAACATCACACCCAAATCAATCAATAGATGCTGTGGTAAAAATGGAAGGGTTTTCACAGATGAGAATCTAATTCAGAAATGACTGATGAATAATTGGTGTTCATGATGAACTGCATAATTTGAGTAATAGAAAATATATGAAATCATTAACACACATTTCTTATGACTCTTTATTTTGATTGGTTTCCATACTATTTCCTGGAATATATTTTCCTATGAATCATATAAGAAACTGGAATATTAAATCGATGCCTTCAACAGTATGTCATCGAAAAGGGAATTAGTAACAGAAACACTCAAAAAAATAAATAAATCTAAAGTGGTTATGTTTTGGAGATATAAAGAAGCAAAAGCTTAAGGTTGAATTAGAGAAGAGCAAATGATGACTGATAAAAGAGTTACAAGCAGGAATTAATCTTGTCTTGGGTGTGTTTTCGACACAATCAAAGAACACAAGAAATAGTGTGAAACACAATTAACAACATTTAAAAAAAAAAAGAGCTGCTGCCAGAACCCGAAAAAAAAAGACGAATTGGTAGACAAATCAATATTTACAGTCAAAATTAATTATACATTTTAATGATGAGAAGGGAAAAATGCAAACCCTGTTATCAGCATTTCTGCAGCACCCTTCATGAGTTGAGTTCCTGTGAAACATGGCTCTGCCATCTGCACCAAATAATCCAGGATTTGGATCTGATTATATTTAAATTGACAACACAAGACCTGAAGAATCACAAACCTCGAAAGAAGAAATCTCGCAAGTGGGCTTAATCCGGGGGTCTCAGGCGTTGGTGCATGTGGTTGCTTTTTCCCGTCAGCTGATTCCTGGGATGCCTCAGTTTTCTCTGAGAAAATGCTGACAGCCAAGTCATGAACTCTTTTCAACGGAAGCTCCTTTGAACTGTACAACAAAGTTGAACGTTCATTTTTCGGCATAGAATGTACAACTGGGAAAATTGCATAATGCAGGCAGAAGATCAAAGGAAGGGACCTCTGCAGTTGCCGAAGAAGCTTAACAATAAGAGCTTCACAAGTGCCAGGCACCTGGTGCTCCAAATCCATCAATGATTCCATCACTGCTGTAACTGCTGCTCCTTCAGACATGTCGCCAGTGGCCTACCAGAAATAAAAGAATGAGAATCTACAGGGGTTGGTCATGTTTGGAGTGAAGAACAAAATATGCACCATCAGCTCTATCACCAAATAATAGATTTGGAACTTGCAAAATAATAATAATAGTAGTAGCAGTAGTAGTAGTAGTAGATTTGGAAAGAATCTCGATACAAATAAAAGAAATTGCTAGGCAAAGAGACAACTTTCACTGGAAAACATCCTTGGTAGTACCAACAGAACTGTTGAGTGATTTTAAGTTGGTGTGTCAATTTGACAAGTAGATTGTACAAAGTGGCTCAAAACATGAGAGAGAATTCAACTCATCAGTGTTACCGACAGTACATGAGCTCTTACACACATGGATCATATATCCTGTCATGTTTAGACACGCTATTATAGATTGGATACGAATGTCCATGCACCCAACTGCATCAAATTTTCTCTAAATTTTACTTCATTAAGGGCATGGAAGAAGTTACTACCCTAACAAATATTGCATTAATTCTGGCCTTGATTCAATTGACTGCATATACAACTATGCCTCATTTATGACAATCAAAAAGAGCAAATTATCATAATTTTGATTGATGAAAGCTTAACAAACATTGTGGAAACAAACATTTGAAATCAAAGATGTTAAGACCAAAATCTGAATATATGAATGCCATCTTTACCAACTAATATTAGGAAAGGTATAGGAGTGCAGTTAAAATGGATGGACAAGTTCCCCAAAAAAAAGTTCTAAGAATCTTGGATCTATTATCAATGTAGTTAAAATGAAGAGATGTATTAGTTCTTTGTGATATCATGTTTTCATTTAAATTAAAATGAAATATTTAATTGACAGTTATAAGGTCAACTACACCATGGATCATAGCATTACATAATAATAAAAAAAACATGTACAGAAAATTGGTGTAGCCAAGATAAGAATATTGGGATGAATGTGTGGAGTTACTGGAATAGAAAGAATAACAAATGTTTTCAATAGCGAACAACAAAGCGTAGACCTCATAAAGATAAAATATTTAAAGGAGATCTTAGATGCCTTGATCAAATGATGAGTATCAGGATTAGTACTGTGAGCAGAGGTAGAAGATCTAAAATAAATAAATAAAAACAATAAAAAGAGATTTGACTGTGCTTTGTTTTGATGATGCAGCCTACATATAATGCTCGATAGTTTTAGTTTATTTTCATCTGTATATTGTATTATAAAAATGAACTAACATGAAAAAAAATCTACTACATGATTCAGTTGAGTGCTAATAGAAACAGAAAAAGAGTCCATTTTAATTCAGGATTAAGGATTCACACAAGGATTTGAAGATACTTTACAAATCTTAAGCACAAAACCAATTAGGAACAAATATGTGTAGCATTATGAAATTCAATTCCAGCATGAACTGTTCTGTGTTGGTTATCAGATATGTCATGTGATGTGCCTGCCACTGCTGCAATATTCTACTGGGCATGACACAAGCAACTCTGTGATCACTAAGGATTTTTTTATGACAGGCACTTCTAGGGCACCCACAGTTTCTCAGAGTTGCTACAGTCACCAACATGCACGAGCAGTTGTTCCCATTTCAGAAAGTAATATTCGTAGTTAATTTATCAACATAGAGAATTTAAATTTCTCCATCAACGTAGAAAAATGAATTTAAAGCGTAAAATCATTGACAATCCATCAGCTATCATAAGTATCACAAGCCAAAATAGTGCCATCTTAAATGTAGTATGCAAAAGGTAATCAGTTAGAGAGATCTGTCCTTTGACAAAATAAGATAGCATATATTGTCCAGCTTTTCAAAACATATCAAGGCATATAACTCAAAATTCACAAGGATGTATACTTGTCATGAACTGGAAAGGAAGACAACTAGTAAGATCTCCGGAATAAAAGATAGCTAAAATATTCTAAAAGTTGAGTTATCCAATTCACCAACACAAGATTACCACAAATCTAATACAGAGAATCATTGTGGTTCTGAAAAGATTGTGAGTTCTTTTTGCCAATATGACTAGTTGCAGCACTTATCTTCATTATGATTATCAAGGTTTTATACAATCATGATCAAAGTATCACAATGAACAACAGATAAATAGCCACAAAAGCAATAGGTGTTGTGAAATAATTAGAAGACATAAATCTAGATGAATACTTCTAGCCAATAAGCACTACCTCCTTTAGTGAAGGAATTATCAATGATGACAATACAGGAGAAGCTGCTGCTGCAGCAGCTCTGGATTGAGTTAGCTCATCACTTAACTGATTTGACTTGTTCAGCATTTTCTGAAAGCCAACATTCTCACTAGGATTTCCAAGGAAAAAGAAAAATCAACATCATTCTTAGAAGAGAAAACCAGATGAAGAGAACATCCCCAAGCATCGAAAGCCAGAAAGTATACCAACCTAGAGGAGACTGAGGTAGTTGTCCGTTCAGTCATTTTGTTTTCAAGATAATCTTTACTTTGTTTGCTCACTGGTGGTCTTTCACGAGCATTTCCTTTTCTCAGTCCCCCTTGTAATGCAGCTTTTGCCTGCAGTGTCCAATCGTTTGCATGAAGTAAAGGATTAGCAACAAAATAATTCATCAGATGTCGATACACATGTGTTCTTTCGATATAAGGAACCTGTTCAAGGTTTGTAGCACTATCTTCAGTGGATAAGCTGGATGCCTTCTCTAGCATTCCCAACCTAGATTTTGAAGCACGGGGAGTATCAGATTCGTCATTTTTGCCATGGAGGACTACTGTACCACTGATAGACACATCTTCAGATGAAGAGTTCTTGCTGAGAGGCTGAAATGTAGGAGATTGCAATAACATAAGATCTGAGTTACTGACACCAGAAAAATATCCTGTACTCATCCCAAAAACTAATACTCATTTTACCTTAACATTTTGATTGAATGCTGCATGCTTCAAAATTTCTCTTGGAGAGTGTAAGACAACAGTACCTGATCCACTTGACGAAAGATAATCCTGAAAATTAAGTTGTACTTTTAGACTCTTAGAGCCATACTGATATTGACAGAAGACGACCAAAATTAATCTATATCTTTGGATTCAAAATATCTTATGGGCTTTATGAATCAGAATTAGGTGTGTGGAGTGTGTAGAAAAGATAGGAAAGAAATGTTAAGATGAGGATAATCATTTAAGATGCTATCGACATGTGATCAAGAGACTTCTACAAATGCAATAGTTAGAATTTACAAGAGATGACATGATTACAATTAGTAGTATGAGGTAGAGGAAGATCTAAAAAGACGTTAAGAAAAATTCTAAATAAAGATTTAAATATTCTTAACATAAAGATATGACTTTTCAGATCCCAATGGTGACAAAAGATCCATGTAGCAAATCCAAATAGTTGGGACTTTATAGCCTTGTTATTATACCTTATGAATCAAAAATTAAAGTATGAAAACCTACATCTTCCAGAGGACTTTGCAGTGCTTTATCATCTTCTCCACTTTCTGCTTCCTTCTTAACTGAAATTTTCGATGTTGATCCATCAAATGTACTTTCCAATGCAGATGTCCACTGACTTTCTCTGTCTGCCACCTTGTTTGTTGGGTTAGAACTATATAGAACATCAGAATTTCTCTCTCTTGCCAAATCACCTTGAGGCAATCTTATAGCACTACGAATAGTCCCTGTACTTTGTGACCCATCCATGTTTGGTCCTGGTGCACGCACAGTGCCAGTGCTCTGGGATACTTGGTTACTTGGTTTCACAGCACTACGGACAGTCCCAGTACCCTGTAATCCACCCATGCCACTCTCCCAGCTAGGATTACTCTGGACCTTGCTTTGACTGTGGTGAAATCGAAGTAAGTCAAAGATGAAGTCCAGAGGATATGCAAGTTACATATAGTTGACAAAAACATACCTGGAATAAGAAACTTGGTTTCCATCCTTCATCACCTTGGTGGTTCTTGTTGCATCGTCATAGGTATTTTGGAGATGCTGCTGGGTTTCCATGCCTTCTTTAGCAATAAACTTTGGCTTCTCTCTGCCATGTGAATGCAAACTATGAACTGTGATAAATACATAAAACATTTAAAGTCCAAGTATATTCAAACAAGCCAACATAGTTTGTTAGAATTTTAAAAGAAGAAAGTAATTGCAATTTTAGCAAAATACAAATTGCATTAATGAAAAGACCTTATTCTCTCCAAAAGCCTTGGACTTCTCCTGGCATTTCTGATAAAACGATGTCTAAGGAGCTCCTTCGCACTAGATCTCTGAAGTCCAGATGTTAAAAACATTAAATTTATATGCTGACTTAACATGTGTATAATATCTAGCTTCATAGAGAAGAATGAGTTACTTGCTGAGTCAAATTTATCCAATTATTAAGGGTTACAGCAAGAAGGGAAATCACAATTCCCAGACAGGTGACGAGAGAAAAAACAGTAAAAACACCATTATGTTGGACCATTGACAAGACAATTTACTCCACAAGACAGAAGATAAAAGATAAGTTGGAGTAGCAACAAGATAAATAACACTACCTAGCAATCTATATCATTAAACTTGTGAACCAATTAGAGTTAAAATACATGGAAATAACAGGATCAAAACAGGATTTGATTCATATTTTTTAAACAACATTAGCATTGACATTAAAACAATAATATATGAACACTACATATGCACCAGGCAAACATTAGAAAGTCAAACACAACAATCATTTTTACTACCTTATCTAATTAGAATTGAGAAGAAGATATCACATCAAGGAAAAAGAAGCTATAGGAACAAAATGTGGAGTCATGCTGCTTGAAACTGATCAGATGCTAACACCATTTCAAGTCTGTACCAGACCAGGACTGACATATCAAATTGACATGCAAGGAACATAGTTAAGGACCTTCTTACTAGGTACCGGACTAGTACATGGAATAGTGGCTATTATCTTCTTGTCATCGTTAAGGGCTGCATGCTACTTCACATTGAAATTTCGTGCTATTTACGTGACAAGGGGCTAGTAAAACTCTCATATCATCAATCAACTTCTTGTTACATTCAGTCTTTTGCTCCCAATAAAGACTTCTACACAACCTAACTACAGTATAGCTCTTTATCTCTGAAGTTTGCTTAGGTTATAGGAAAGTCCCTGTTTAGTAGCTTACCTTATTCAAGGTTTTTGAAACTCCATCCAAAATGGTGCGTAAGCATCCGCAAAATGCAGTTTTAATCAGATGGTATGAGATACATATAGGAAGTATAGTAATCAAACAGGTGGAGATTGTCAGAAATGCACTTGGAATATCTGAATAGCACAAGTAAAAGCTAAAAAAAGTAGTGCTTCTTCATACAGTCAGCATAACTCTGTCTGGATCCCTTAATTGCAACTCTACGGAGAATAAAGAAACAATTGAAAAGAAAAGAAAAATAAGTATCTATATTGCCATTCTACTTATTTTTCTTTTACCAAGGAATTACTTATTGTGTATTTATTTTAAGTAAAAACCAAAAAGGGAAAAGAAAAACTATTTTGAAGAGTGTTTACCTCAGCAGGACTTTTTCTTAAACACAAAGATACAAATTCTTTCATAGGTCGAGAGAAATGCTCATCGAGCTGCATCAAATATAATAATAGTTACTATTTTTTAATCACAAATAAGCTTCATTTACCATTTAGAAAAAATATCCCTACATTCCATACTAAAAAAAATAAGTTGGGTTTGAATACAGACTTTTTCAAAAGAAAAGACAAAACCAAACCTGAGGAGGATTTTCTCGCGGAATCATAAAAAGAACCCTCATTGGATGGATATCGGCCAAAGGTGGTTCACCTTTTGCCATTTCTATAGCAGTAATACCTAAAGACCAAATATCTGCCTGCATCAGCAATAAGATTTATCCAAGTAGAGTCATTAGAATGTAAACATTAGTACAACAGTTTGTAGTAAAATTTCTGCATAATACCTTTTCATTATATCCTTCAGAATTCTGAATGACCTCAGGGGCCATCCAAAATGGAGTTCCAACAAATGTCTGAAACAGTCCAAACTTGTCAGTAAATAAAATCTCATCTAATTTCTGAAGTAAGCTAAACAGGCTTGAAGATTAATAAGACCAAGTGCAATAAAGCATCAGAAACAATGCAAATGCTTCAAAAAGGAAAAAAATCAAGTAGCAAGTGAACAGAATTAAATTCTACATTATGTACCTACCAATTACAAGGTGAGCCTTGCGGAATGGTAACATTTCCAATGTAGCACGGTTCACATAGTGATACAACCTTTCTGGTTATTGGAACTAAGGCTGTTGCGCATCTGATCCTCCAAACTTCACAGGCAGGAGCCTTGTGCACTTGACTTTAGAAATAATTTGTGGCCTTTACAGTTTATGACATATATTTAGGACACATTGTGTAAATTGCATGTTCTTAAAGTTCATAAATTCAATGTTATACTCACTTACAAAGTGTGTAGTCTTTCAAAACAACTATACAAACCTTATGTGCAATTGTCAGGCAAGCCCTTGCAAAATATGTGACTACTACTGCTCAATACTACCACCCCATGCAGGTCATCACATACTACCCTCACAGGGTACCTGCATGAGCATGGTACCAGTATGTGCATGTGCCTACCTAATTACTTCTAGGTAGTTATAGACCATGCCAACTGGCATGACTACTGTGCCTGGGTGGGCTGGATGGCATCTACCATGGCAACACGATGCAGGTACAATGGTGTGCAAAAAATGACAATCCTTGATTTAAGAAAAATGATTTTTTTTATAAGACTACAACCACTAATCAATTATGAATAGTGCAATACTGCTTAAGTGCTTGACAAGAAGAGATCTACCATGCCAAACCAGAAAGATCAGCAGAAATTGATCTTGACTTGAATTTAGCAAATGATTGTTGTTTGCACTTGTTAAATATGCAAGATGTCCAACTCTCCCTATCAGCAATTTTATGCATCATACATCCTAAGCACTGAAACACTCCATGTTGAAAATTACTTAACATATGGCACTCCCATCTTAAACTTTCATGACGAAACCTCACTACATATTTTTTTTTTTTGGCCAAAGGGAAACATCAGATTAACATAACTGAATTTTTCAATTACTGAAGCAAGCCAAAAGAATATATAAAGTGGTTACTAGTTAGCATCAGACCACTTAACATGCTAAACTATGAAACATGAATACACTCTTGGATCTGGGATACAAACAGTATTTACCACGGTTTGCTTTACCGGTCCATACCGGTGTACCGATCAAGTATCGGTATAATACATGCTAAGCTATACCAAGCTGTAATGAGTGTACTGACACATGGTACATGAGGGTATACTAATGTAACTCCCATATCGATCCCCTGTCGGACTGGTACATACCGCCCGTACCGAGCGGTATGCCATGGTACGGCAAACCTTGGTATTTACTAATTTTTAAAGCACCTAGTGCAAGATAATTTCATGAAGTATAAGTAAAACCCTAGCTATAAAGGCTTCAATAATTGTTAAGGAAATACCTTCCTTCTTGACATTGTTTTTGTCAATTGTGCAGAAACACCAAAATCTGCAACCTACAATATAAACACATATTACATACAATGGCATCAACTGTCAATTATATTCCTCCAATCTTTATGTGTCCAACAATAGAGTATCTGCTAACCTTAACATCTCCTTTTTCAGTTAGCAAAATGTTGGCAGCTGAAAAATATTAAATTAGATTAAGTTGTATGTTCAATGTATCTTAGAAGCAGATAAAACATGCTGAAGGGGCAAAAAATAACCATAGTATGAAACCTAAGCAATATTTCAAAGTCGCACAAACAAGACATCAGTACATATACATAAGCAATGGAAGCAGGTCATAATCAGGAAAAAAGAATGACCTTTTATATCCCGGTGAATCTTTCCTTCATTGTGAAGGTACTCAATTGCATGCAGCAAGTCACGAAGAATGCATGAAATAGACATTTCATCCAAAGGAGGACCAGTTTGAAGCTACAAAAACAAAAGTAATCAGGACTAAGTATCTAAGAAATGTTATGAAAAAATCTAAACTTTGTCAGGATTTTCCCTAATTTTCACCCATGCATAAAATTTAGAGATAGACGATCACTCTCAGATGCAGAAAACAGATTTGGTTTTGTGGAAATTCATAAAAACTAATTGTCTAACTCAACACAATAGCATGGTACAAGAAACACAGTGGATAAGAATTTTAAATGAACTAAGGCATATAGTTAACAGAATTACAAGCAAAGTAAAGGTTCTAAGCAACTTCAGATATGGCGGAAACAACTATGGGAAAGTAGTTCTTGTTAGCACAATTTTCACCTTGTCATTAAAGCTGCATAGGGAGAACCAGTAAGGTAAATGGAAAGTTGGACATATATAACTGTGAAGAACCAGTTGGGAACTGTTCTGTTGAGGTTAGATATACAAAACATATGGTATGTTTAAAGAATGAAAATTCATAATTTTGAAAACATCAAAGGCAGATAATTAGAATGCTATGTCAATGTTTCAACCTCCTTTGCTAAAATCTGTCGAATCTCAAAGAAACTACTCAGCCATCCATCACCACTTAGCTCCTTTAACCTGCATCCAGTGCCTCTATAGAAGTGAGCCTAGAATATTTGGAAGTAGAATATAACAAATACTAATATCAAATCAGTGTTTTTAAAGGCGATAGGTGGCAAAAGGCACCAAAGGCCCAAAACACCTTAGTCGCTAGGTGCTCACCTAGGCACCCGCTCGGGCAAAGCGAGGCTCTCTAGAATATTAAAATATTAAAATATATAATATAATTTTAAAATATAAAATAAATATAATATAAAATATAAAAATATATAATATAAAATATGGTAAAATAGTTTTAATCATCAATTCAAAGGATTAACAATCCCCTATTAACAATAGTTATAATAGTGCACAGTAAGAGAGAGAGAGAGAGTGGGGGGGAGGGGAAGAGGAGTCACAAATGGTGAAAGGTGGGAAAGGAAAGGGCGATCGCGATGGAGGAACCTTCGAACGATGGCAACGATGGCGGAGGAACCTGCAGACGGCGACAGTAGAAACGGAGAAAGTTGCAGACCTATCCCTTGATGGCAAAGGGAACTACACACGAAAATTAGGCGATAGAGGGAGTTGCGCATGAAAAAAGCAGTGGTGAAGGGAGCGCAGGCATCGACAGCGGCTACCTTTGGTGGGACCAGAGGTGAGTTGGGGCAGCGAAGTAGGGTACGGGGGTCTCGCGCGAGGGCGAGGTGGTTTTACTATAATGTTTAGTTGGTTCAATCGAACCAACTAGGTATTGTTCAATCATACTAGAGTTGACCATCTGATTTGAATGCACACCTTCAACTGGGCGCTCGCACAAGGCACCCGATGCCTAAGTTCAAGCGAGCACCCAGGGAACGCTTTACTAAAGCACGTCACCCAGCTTCTGTGCAAAGCGCTTGAGCCTCACCTCGCCTCACCTCACTCGGGCACCTTTTTAAATCACTGCATCAAATGAGCCACCAATACTGTCAATCTCCATAGAGCAGAGCTATTGCAGCTCTTTGCCACCTCTGTTTCACCAGGCTCCTCCTAGTGTTATTAATTCTTGTGTTCCCCTGTCTCTGTGACAGTAACACCATTTAATTTGCACAAGAATAGTGAAATGTATTCCCTATTGGCCTAAGCACAATCAAGTTGTTTGTGTCAGTTGCAGCAAGTGGAGTTATCTAGTCCACCTATACAACATTTGAAATGGGACTAAGAAATATAGATTCCAGATGGGCCCAGATGCTGCAAATGAGTCGAATCAGAGCAACTGGACCAATATAACAGCCAGCCAGCTCCCAAGTGCAGTCAATAGAAAGGCCACTTTTCTGTTACCAACTTGGTGATATGCAAGAACTGCAATTGGTGCATTGGTCTGGAAGAATGTTGTAACATGCAAGTGGTTACCATGAAAGTAATGGAGAAAATGTATTCAATTATTTGTTTATAGAACTACCAACCAGAAATTTTAAGTAAAAGTAATCTCTGAACTGCCTATGGAAAATCAAATGATAAAATTTGCTGCTTACAAAGTATTAATTATACATGGTCCACTTTCAATGTCTATTAAAGTCAAGCCTGCTTCAAGTTAGTAATGAAAATATAGACATAAGAAAGAAAGGCCATTTAGTGCTTGGAGGGTGATAGGCAGACAAATTGTAGTTATGAATGAAATTCCAAATATATAGATTGATCGAGAAAGGTAAAGCTACCCGTGAGAAGCCTAACAGTGAAATTATCCCCCCGTCAGTAATGACATGAAAGAATTGATGCTGCAATCATTGTCTTGTAACCACATTTTATATTTACCCTCTCCAAGGGTCAGGTCATGAAGGGAGACTTTGAGGTTAATCTTTCCATGCATAAGGAAGCATTCATTAGCTTGAATTTTTATCAACCAATCCCATGGAATTATTCAACTGAAATAATGTTTGCACAAGACCCGATTGTAATGTGGAGCTTCCTCAAAGACTGAAAGGAGGAGAAGCATCATCAAAAGCTGATATGACTTGGTTCTTGAATGTTTCTCAAATTTGCATATATCAAATACAGTGCTATTTGTTGTGAGCTAAAAATTCATTATAAGGGCAGACGAGAAAATGAACAAGCTTCACCTACACTATGCTACAAGGCAAAAGGATTAGCACTTTCTCAAAGATGAGAAAATGAATAAGCTTCACCTACGCTGTATAGACTTCAAGATATGTCAATTAGTTAAAGATCAACCAATCAAGCATCTCTAAGGAATCAATTTAATCTACCCATGCAAGAAAGATTGGTTGAGATGGAATTTTTCTCAGATGGGTTTCGCATAACATTGTAGTTGCTTCACACAACCTAAGGCAAGCGAAAGATAAATTTTGATATTAAGGACCTCAATAAAAAAAACAGCCTGAAAAAAATTGGGACCAGGCTCTAGATTATTCCATGATTGAACATGCAATTGGGAAGAAAATATCAGTATGATCATCCAAATATTAAATAGTTCAATTACAATTTATTCCAAGTTTCCAACCATTAAGGATCTTTTGTATGGAGTTGATAGCATCCGTAAAGTGCCACACCACGAAAGACCTAATCAAAGAGGCTAATCAGTTGGATTTGGTATGTCATATATAATCTGTATCTGATTTCTCCATAAATACGTATACAAAATGTTTTTCTCTTCTTGGCACTATCAAATCCTTCAACAATCCATGCAGCAATTTTCATAAAGTAGAAAAAGAATTGAAACCTAATGAAGGGGAATTGACCAACTAAGATGGTGGACTCCACTAAACATGGGAGCAATAAAGGAACAGAGAAGCTCAAAATCTTTTATGAAAAGCAACATAAAAGTTTAGTAAATATTCTCTTGCAAAATATACAAATAAAATAAACCAAATATACAAAGAGACAAAACATAGTGAAGATAAGGGTCAGACAACTTAAAATAGCACATTCAGGACCATAGTCCACTTTGAGACCTATAGTGACAGGGAAAAGGAAGGCTTGTGCCAATTCATCACAATCTACAAAAAATAGTCATCAATTAGCCATTAATAGCAACTCCTCCTTAGGCATCTCACAAGAAAAAGCCATGTATTAGCATTGTAAAGATGGGGCTTCGGACTTGGCAAACATCGGGAGGCTTAGGATGGTGTGCAAGGCCAAAGTTACAGCTAACAACAGGTGATGGTCTGAAATTGCACGAAGGTCGGATATCAAAAGGTTTAAGAGAAGCATGGAAAATGTTAGCAAGATCTGAGGAAAGACCAGGTAACTCATGAAGTGTGATCAATATCAGCAAATCTGAAGAGTATCAGGAGAAGAAAAAAAAAAGGTGTAGAACAGTAACGTAGCAATACAATGGGTCTGAACCTGGTCATCGTAAATTCATTGATCAACATAAGACAAAATGCACAAGATGTGATGAATTTTTCTGTAATGGCATATGCAGGATCATATGAAATGATTTGATGTTAATTTTTATAAGTCACATGATACAGTTTTAATTATCATTAAGTTCTTTTTTCATTTTATAAGCAAACACATCCTAACTGGTTGCAGATCTAGAAACTATGACAAATATTATAAGCTAAGCTAAGTTGAAGTGATTGAACTGAACTTACCAGATCAGCAACAGAACCACCAGCCATGTATTCCATAACTATCCACAATTTGGTTTGATGGAGATAGGATCCATAATAGTCAGTAATATATGGAGATCTACACTGGGACAAAACTGAAATTTCCTGGAAGGAAAAAAGGTTTTCTATTAGAAAATAATGGTGATTAACATTTGATTAATAGAAAAGCTGTCAAGATCATAACAAACCTTCTGAATATCTTCGATGTCATCTTCACTACAAAAAAAGAAGAATACATATACAAAGCATCAGAATAAGCATCAAAAAGATTTATTTATTTATATAAAGATATGTATGTATGTATAACATGGTGTAACAATGATGTGTTTGCTAATTCCAGATGAGTAACTTGAGAAACACATCAATTTAACAACCAAATAGAGACCATACCTCGATCCATCCTAATTCTGTTTCAAATAATGGTAAAGCTCCAAAAGAACCATGTCATGACATAGTCATGTGAGCAATTGGCAAGGTCAGCTGGAGTACTCTTAAGTTTTAAAATATGATGTGCCATGACTTAGCCCAACGATTCAACAAGTTAAATCAACATATTAAATTTACATCAAAGACAAAGAGTGTGACAAAATAAACTTTGAACAGGGATGAAATTGATCATGATGTTAGGTGGGCCTTTGTTTTTTGCGGTTATGCTCAATAAAGATTCATAATTCATATCATTACTCAGGATGCAATTAATATAATTCAGTCTCATGGTGCTTAATTAAAGAGAGTTTCAGTTTTTTAAATTAGAGGCAAGTTCTACACAAGGAAGCAAATGGCATATGTAGAAAACCACAAGAGATATTAAGTGGTTAATTGAGTTTTACTGTATCAATAGTTCACATCATCTTTTAAAAAAGAAAACAAAAGCTAGACTCTTAAAGGAAGTGATCTCTAACTAAAATCCTAACGTACATGGCAGCTGATCAGTCTCTGACGATGTTTAGCAAGAATCAAGATCAATCCTCACTTGACCATAATATTCAAAAATTTCATGGAGATGACCAGGTCAAACCTGACAAGAACCAGGGTAACAGGAAAGCATGAACTGGAACCTAGAGTAGACCATCACCAACTTCTACATCTGTTTGGCATGTCTTTGGCCAGATGCAGAAAATGCAAATAACTAGATGCAGCATATACTATGTAATTCAAATACTGTACTATCACCAATAATAGATAGGTTGTTTTGTGTTTTAAGCATCAATCCTTTCAGATTGTATGTCACCTTGTTGCCACTGCTTTATTCGGTAGTATTTTTACGAGTATCATATTAGCTTTTAAGTTGTGTCATCCCTGTACGTAATGGATTCCACATCTCTGCCACTAGTTCAGCCTATAACACACAGATCTAGCCACCCACAATATTATTCTCGAGAGAAGAATTGTCTTAAAATTTTAAGACCCCAAAAGAATTCACTCGTTTTATTCTTTTTCTCACTAAAATTACCTTCTACTAATTTCTTTATCGTTAGATAAATATACACCATCGGGTTCAATTAGTCAACTTTTCAGTAATATAAAGCTGTCGTAACACATTAACAATGTTGACAATTCCAAACAATACATGAATTCGGCTAGAGTCATGTATCCATTGCCTGCCATATATATGGTGATAATGCTATAAGACTTCTAGCATACTGCTACTGCTCGTTCACGTTACAGAAGTTTAAATACTATATAGGGCATTAGTAGTAGCCCTTGACTTTTTCTGGACAGAGCTTTGTGCTAATGCTACATATTAAACAAAAACTGGGCTTTCAGTCCTGAATCAAAATTTTGGGCTGCATGGTTGTGGACCATTAGAAAGAGAGAAAAGCTAATAGGAATGTGTTAACAGCCTATATCATGAAAACAACATTGTATAGTCAGCATGAAGAATCCAGCCTAAAGTTCAATGCTTTGCAATTTTGCATTAGTTGCATACAAGATGCGGACAAATACAATGTTACAATGAACACATAAATTAAGAGATTCATGAAAAACTCTAAATAAGGAACTCACGCTTCCTCCAAGTCAATGACTTTGATTGCAACCTCTTTGTTTAGCTCCTTGTCAAACCTGCAAAACTAGCAAATTGTCAGAGTTGTTTAGGCTTGATATTACTAATGCATGATCATGATGCAGATGTCAGGAAAACCAACAGGAAGTAAAGGTTTGGGACATAATCAGAGTTGTAAAAGTAGAATAATAAAACATAACAGTACAGAAGCATATAAATAACTTGATACAACAAAACAATAGTTTACTAGTATTTGTTGTAATAAAAAAAATTGTAAGAGAAATAAGCCACTAGAAGGAGAAAGGTTGGATAGAATAAGTGAAGAGGGGCATCAAGTTTTTATATGATCACTCAGTATTTCTCTGATTAAAGAAAAATTTTAGAAGATACTTGTTGTATCAGTCATATTTTATGGATCAAAGCATAGAACGGTTAAGAAATAACAAATACAAAAAGTTTTGTATAACTGAGATGAGAGTGTTGAGGTAAATGTGCAGAATTACTAGGAAAGGTAAAAACAATACATTTGCGAACAATTAGATGTAGCCCCAATGGAGAATAAAATGAGGATAAATTGTCTAAGATGGTATAAACATATTCAAAGGATATAGTGACAAGATTGGTATCAAGGGTACAAATAAGGTATAGGAAACCTAAGAAGATTTTTTTAAAAAAACATAAAAAGAGATACGATTGGTCTTGATTTTATTAGATATGTTGTCTTGCACAAATCTCAAAGGCAAGTAAAGATCCATCTAGATGATCCTAAATAGATGCGACATCACAGCTTGTTGTTGTTGTTGACGAAGCCAATAAAAAGTCATTGAAGTCCTTCACATGAGCAATATAACAATAGAAAGTCTCTAGAGTCTTTTACTAGTTATTATCAACCCTAGGTCCAGCAACCAAAAACATATAAAAGGGTGGGGGAAAGAATCAAGTGAGACCACCATACTCACCATACATCACTCACGAACATTGATGCCTCTGGAAAAACTGATGAACAGGCAGACATTGCAAATAATAATTATAAAGAGGCATTCAACGACTCCATTAGTCGCTGAAACACTGTATAGTTCAAGCTGTCATGTATACCAAAGTCTGAACGGATACAACCAAAGGCCACATTTTGCGTTTTCACGTATTCACCATAACGCATCTTCTTCCGTAAATAACTCATTAGCCTTAACCAGTTAAAACACACAACACCTAGCGACCATCCAAAAAATCTCACTAAAAAGAAGTCCCTTTTCACCAAATTAACAACGCCGGCACAATAATCAACATCAAGGAACCAAAAAGTTAAGGATTCCAAAGCCACGAAATGGATCCGGCACTTACCCTCTGAAGACATCGCCGAAGGATCCCCTCCCGATGAGCTCCAGGGAGCTGAATCGGGCTTCAATGGCGGCCAACATGGCTGCGGGATCAGACATCTTGGGATCGAACGACCCCCGCAAATAAACTTCGCTGCTCGCTGTCAAAAAACCCAATTTTTTACGGCACCCGAAGCCCACCTGCCCCTTTTCGCTTCAATTCGAAGCGAAGGGTGAAATCCGAGTCCTAGAGGAACCCTAGAAATGGACACAACGGACGGTAGAACAACGCAATCAAAGGGAAAGAGGAGAGAGGCGAAAGAGGGATGAGAGGCTTTCTTGAGGTGGCGGAAATAGATCTGCCCTCCTCTTCGGTACCTTTGCGTGACCAAAGCGTTGATGGCCGCACCAGTAATGCCATTTAACAACGTTGGTTAGTCATGACGATCGAGCATGGGACCTCAATAAGTCGCGCTGTTTAACATCGTCAATTAGTCATGATGATGTAGCATGGTTAACATCCGCAGCCCCACCCCCTCAACGGCTATTCCCTCATTTGATGTGGTCTTCTAAATAAATAAATAAATATATATATATATATATATATGTATATATATCTTATAATTCGATATCTATTTCAATGAGAATGAAACGTATATCATCATCAGAAGAATGATTAATTGAGGTTAAACTAACCCATTATTTGAGAAAAGAATTAGGATTTATCGTAGAGACAAAAATTCTATTAATTAAAGCTGGGGATTTGGTTTGGACTTGTTGAGGTCGTGTCACTTCAGACTCAGGGCGGCAGCTATAACTGCTTTAGGGGCAAGGCCGCACCGTCGACCCCTCCGGCTGTGTTTTGAGGGAGGACCTTTCGCGAAGCAGCCCACAGACCACCTGGCTTATTATTGGATGAAACCCATGGGACCCAACGTAGTCCACCGATGACATCCCCAACTGGAACTTTCCTTTTGTTTCGTGGGTAGATGAGGATCAGTGGGGCCCAAAACCAGTTAGTGAAACTTTTTGACTGAAAGAAACCGTGGGGCCTTCTCCTTGTCCAATAAGAAGACAGATATCTCATACGAGTAGGAAAGGCATGTACGAAAAATATTTTGTTAAGGGCTCTTTTGGAAGCACAATGATATAGCTTTTTGAAAATTTCGGATTCGGATCTGTTTCTGTAGATCCGTACTGGATCCGACCGAAACCACCCGCAACTCTTTTAGCGAATGGTCACGCCTTTCCCTTGCACTGTCCGCTGGGGCTCCGAGTCGCTTCCAAGATGGTGTGCTTCTCTTTGATCTCGAGATCCCGATTCCATTTCCATCCGTCGTTCCCGTCGATCCATGTTTTGGCTAAAGATCTGAGCTCCATTTATTTTTCTCTTCTTTGCTTTTGTTTCTCAGAGCCGTCGATCTTGATTTTTTATGACTCAATTGCTCTTCGTGTTTCTGTTCGACTTCTTCTTCTTAATCGTTTGGCTGATCTCGGGATAGTGTTCGTATCTTTTTATCGGTGAAGTTAGGAATGGTTTTACCCTCTTATGGTGGTCTCTTTGGATCTTGTACGGTGGAAATTGTGTTTCTTGTTCCTCATGATCCAATGACTGGTGTTTAATTTGAACTTGTCTGGAGGAGGGCTTAGCTATGTTTCTTTTAAGAAAAGAAGGAAATTTGGATTAGTAGTTTCTTGCATGAGAAGAAATCCAGTAATATCTTGCTTTCAGAACTGATATTGTTTATTTTAATGCTTATAATATGTCGAAGAATTTAGCCCGACAGTGAAATTATTCATAGATGTCGATCGAAATACTCTTATCCAACAGAACTGTGACTTTTCCCCTAGTCTATGCGATTGATGCAAAGTCATTAGTATGGCTTGTTCTCAGCCTCCCTCATCATGATTTCTGATGTAAAATTTGTTTGATGCAGGAAGAGAATCTAGATGCTTCTGTAGATTCTCTATTGAATGTGGAGAAGCAAATGAGGCTTGCTGGTGATGTGGCTGGAACAAAGAAAGCTGTTATTGACATTGTGGAGCTTTGCTACAAAGCACGTGCATGGAAGACTCTGAATGATCAGATTGTTCTTCTCTCGAAGAGAAGAGGACAGCTTAAGCAGGTAAATTTCTTCTTTCTTTTTTTCGTTCCTTTTATGTTTGCTCTGGCTAATCTTCTTGTTCAATAGCTGCATGCCATGTAAACACAAAGGCATTTGTCATAGAGGAATGTTGGATCCTTGATTTTAATGATTTAGATTTCAACTTATTTGGTATACTTATTCATAACTTTCACTACCTTTTGTTGGTTTTTCATATCTTCTCTTACCATTCTCTTGTGCAGGCTGTGACTGCTGTGGTGCAAAAAGCAATGCAGTACATTGATGATACACCTGATATTGAAACTCGCATTGAGTTAATCAAGACCCTGAACAATGTTTCTGCTGGGAAGGTGAATGACACATCATGTTGGAGCTAGAGGCGACCGTTCTTTACTTATATTAAAAACTATCTAATGGAACCTTTTGCAGATTTATGTCGAGATAGAGCGGGCACGTTTAATTAAAAAACTTGCAGAGATTAAAGAAGAACAAGGCCTTATATCTGAGGCTGCTGATTTGATGCAAGAAATTGCTGTAAGTTGTGACTTAGATTTTGTATCCCTAGGTTGCAAGAATGATATGAAGCCTTAGGTTATACTAGGAATATGTTGCTTCTGAGTAGTTATGAGTCTTAAAACTGCTGTTTTTCAATTTATCTGTTTTGTTTTACCCTTTTGTTAATGTCATTCTTTGTTGCATAATTTACAGGTGGAGACTTTTGGAGCCATGGCAAAGACTGAAAAAATCGCTTTCATTCTTGATCAAGTATGAGGCTGCGATAACCTTTCCTCCAGTTACTCGTTACCAATTATTGACATAAATATTATGTATCAATGCTGACATGCACTCAAAACAAACAAATCCAGGTGCGCTTGTGCTTAGACCGTCAGGATTATGTACGGGCACAAATTTTGTCAAGAAAAATTAGTCCTCGGGTATTCGATGCAGATGCTTCAAAAGGTAAAAAGAAGCCAAAGGAAGGTGATAATGTTGTTGAAGAGGCTCCTGCAGATATACCTTCACTCTTGGAGTTGAAGCGCATTTATTATGAACTAATGATTCGGTATATTCGTTTACTTGCTAAATTCGTTGTTATACCAAAGCCATCTGGTATAAACAATTTATCTTCATCTGAAGATTGCAGTTTTTAAGAGTAAAACCAAGTTGTGCTTCAAAGCAATAATGTGACTGCAATAAAAATGCATACTTTGCAAATTCAATTTTCCTTCATGTCTATAACCTTGAGCACTTGTAAGATGGCACACCTTTGCCCAACAGCAATGTTTCCCTATTGTCTTTGGTGTCATGGTTTCAAATCATGGACATTGTCTCTCCTCACGTATAGTTAAGCAGGAGCCTTTCATCACTCAACTGCCTTTTCTGGACCCAGTGGAATATTTTTATTCAATATGTCAGTCTTGTGATCTAAGTGCAGTGGGTATACCTAATCAGTCTATGTGAATAATCTATTTTGATTATTTTTAATGCCCACATTTTCTTTCTGTAGTTTTGGATCGACTAATTATAACTGCAATGGACAATAATCATTCGAGGTCTGGGACTTAATTGAGGGTCATTTAGAGTTTCTTTTGTCCAAGTGGTACAGACTGGTGTATCAGAGTTTTTAATTTAGTCAACTTAGTTGTTGCCCTTATTAATGCAATGTATCTGTAATAGTTCACTCAGTGAAAATATATGTTGCCTTCGGCTATCAAGGTTCTTCCCGTCATCTGTAATATTCACCCTTTTGTCATTATCTTGTTCTATTTACTGGCTTTACTATCACCAGTTCTTTGCGTGTGACTTAATTTACATTTTATTACAGCTCAACTAAATTCCTTTGGTAATAAACACAAGGGATAAAAAGAGGAGGGTCATTTCTTGTTCTCCGAGGCCCATGACATGGGTTGTGTTCCTCTGGCTCTTGCATTATCTTGGAAATGTTGATTGTTTGAATAAAGTGTTAGTATCATTAGAGTTTATTCTCTCTCATTCCATCACAAAGTACAATAATTTACATGTAGCACCTGCCAAAACGAGGCACTAAGTGGGATCATAGTTCTTATTAAGTCATGAAGTGGTGAAGAAATGATTAGTTGTATGTATCAAGTCTTGCTTGTGTAGAATCCATTAAAGCTCCCACTCCCTTGGCCTATGTAGTTGGGGTAGGGCATCTTTGGCATCCAACAAAAGTGGAAATCCCTCTTTTCTCTTGCAATGTCTTCTTTGAAGAGGGACAGAAGGAAAAGAGAAGGGGGTGGGGGGATTAGTTCTGCTGTAAAGTGTTCCCTTGGGAAGCAACTTCAATCTTGCATCTTACTCCAATCTGATTTGGTTATTGTGTTCTGAGCATGCATATTGCTTAAGTTTTATTAGAAATGAGGTGTACTTTTCAGGAGTATTTCTGTTTAGTTCTAGTTGCAGTATCTCTCTTTGTTGGTTTGAGGAATGAATGGCTAGTAACTAGCTTTTTTATTTTGCCTGGTGCAGCTATCATTCTCATAACAATGATTACCTGGAAATATGTCGTAGTTACAAGGCAATATACGGCATTCCTTCTGTAAAAGAGGACTCAGCACAGTGGATTCCTGTAAATGTTTGCTTACTCATTTCTTTTCCCATGGGAATTGCACTGGAGCTATTCTGAGAAGTATTCTGTTTACAGGTGCTAAGAAAAATTTGCTGGTACTTGGTGTTGTCTCCACACGACCCTATGCAATCAAGTCTTCTTAACTCTACTTTAGAAGATAAAAATCTTTCTGAGCTTCCTAGTTTTCAGTATGAATTATGTTTTGAATGCTTGTCCACTATATGTATTATTAGCTTTTTTTATTGGATTATCTGATTACTATGGTCTCATATGCTATTTTTTGTTGTTGACTCGCATCCTAGTTTATTGTTGAAGCAGCTTGTAACCATGGAGGTGATTCATTGGGCAAGTCTTTGGGAGATGTATAAGGTCGAGTTTGAAAATGAGAAAAATCTTCTTGGAGGGTCTTTGGGTACCGAGGCTGAGGAAGATCTGAAACTTAGAATCATTGAACATGTACATTGTGCTTACTATTCATTTCCATATGTTTTGTTTCCAATATAGTTTCTGTTACTAACATTTGTTACTTTTGTCATATTTACAGAATATATTGGTAGTATCAAAGTATTATTCAAGGATAACCTTAAAGAGGCTTGCCGATCTTCTATGCCTCAGTTTACAGGTTTTGTTTCTATTCTCTTTCTTGAATGTTATTATTTGTAGGAATGTATTCCCCAGGTTTCTTTTCTTGTTCCTTTAAGTTTATCATTGGTGATATCATTGCATAAGCATGATTAGCATAGAGGTTATTCTGCCTTTTTTTTTTTTTTCCTTTTTTACTTTT
This sequence comes from Musa acuminata AAA Group, assembly GCF_036884655.1. Classification (NCBI taxonomy): domain Eukaryota; kingdom Viridiplantae; phylum Streptophyta; class Magnoliopsida; order Zingiberales; family Musaceae; genus Musa; species Musa acuminata. The sequence goes on from NC_088341.1 coordinate 41,455,868, forward strand.
GCACCTTAACTTGGGACTCCATACTCAAATTTCCTCACCCTTTCCACACTGTCCCATTGTGGCATTAGCTTAATCATGTCACAGTGAATGGTTCCCATCAATGAACAATAAGCAAGATAGTCACTTCTATGTGATTCAGAATATTCTACTTATTCTTTATACAAACAGATTTACTAAAAGATTGGTTTCTAACCTGCAAATCTTATTGGGGATGAGAGTTACAGAATTTTCAATCTGATGCCTTTTATGTCAAACACATAAATGTAGCACGTCTGTCTATGTTGACAAAATTCAACTTTTCATCTTCGTAGAAACAATGACTGACTCACTCTAATTGTTGTCATGACTTTTTCTAGATACTATTCCTTGTATTGTTGGGCTGCAACTTCCTCTTAATATTCATCTAGATGTAATAAATTTTGCTTTTGTTTGTTGTAGAATTTTTTTCTCTGCCAAAGGCATGGTTTCCAGCTTTGTTGATATATATACACATACGTATTTAGAGCCGAAAGGATACAATGCGTTAAATTATAAATTTACCCTTTGCCTATGGTGAATCTTGCCTATTTCAGGCTTTTGTTTGATGAAATTTGCACCTTTGTGCCTTAAACTATGATTCCTCATGTTATTCTAAAATTTTCACATACCCTTCTTGTATTAGGAAGGTAGAAAAAAAGAAAATAAAGTGCGTAAGCACTATAAGTTCTTTTGTCCACTGCTCAACTAGTTAAATTTTCATCTCCCTTACCAATAATTCTTTTTTTGCCTTTGTTTATAACTTTATTATTTCTAGTGTAAAAAGGGACACTTGGAAAAGCAATTTGGTGCCACTGTTTTGTGTATAATCTAAGTTGTTGGACACAAGTTTTGGCGTGCCCTTTGATGACAAGGGGAAGGATTAAGTCAGTCAATTATTGCCCTTAATGCTGCCCATCGTGTTTTAGTAAACGGTTTATCTTGCACTAAATTTGCTAGTGGTATAGTTTGCATGACTATTTCTTGGTAGAATTGGTGAGAGTTCTGAAGCAAACTGGCTCCCTCTCTCTCTTTCAGGAGGCAGAAAAGCATCTTTCAGATATGATAGTCTCAAAAGCCCTGGTAGCAAAGATCGACAGGCCTATTGGAATTGTCAGTTTTCAGACAGCCAAGGGTAGCAATGACATGCTCAACTCGTGGGCAATGAATCTAGAGAAGCTTCTCGACCTTGTCGAGAAGAGCTGCCACCAGATACACAAGGAAACCATGGTTCACAAAGCTGTTCTGAGAGCCTGAGTTTATTTCACCGTAAACCAAGGGAAACGTGTCATGCTTTTGGCAGATTTAAAATGATCATGACCCTGTTTCAGAATTCCAAAAGCTTCCCAGCTCTATCATTTCCTGCTTAGGTTGCTGCAAGTGACAACCAAAGGCATATTTCTTCACGGTACACCGATGGAAGTCAAATGGTACCACCCTCGTTTGATTCAAATGTCTTTTGTTTTTGATAGTTTCGCAGTTTTAATTTAGACATGCTTTGTTGGCTGTGCTTACTGTTACTATAAACGAGGTTGGATTGCATCATCAAATTCAATTATTTGCACAAACAAGTTGCATTTGGTTACTTGTTAATTGGTGTTGCATTGCTGCAATTGTGTGTGTTATACTTGTTATATTTGGCTGCAAGAACTCTGGAGATGAACTTGTGATGATAATAGTAATAATAATAATTGTGGGAATGATGGTGATAATGGTGTTATAGTACTCTTAGTAGTAGTGATAATAATAATAATAAGAGGATTTTTTCCTTGAGTATTGGCACACTGAAATTTGTTTTTCAATTATTCCTGCATTTTTCCATCACTATTCTAGAATCGTTTTCGCATCCCATATGGATTAGGAGATTTAGGCATTTGTAGCCCCATACACATAACTAGATGTAAACTCTAAGGTTCGTACTTGGCCTCTTTTACGTCTATTTACATGATGAATTGGTATTAGTTAGTAGATTGGTTTTCTAATTAATAGCTCCCTGTACACTCCTTTGCCTCAGATCGGAGAAGCATGCATGAGTAGCAAATGATAAAGACTTCCTCGCAGTAGCATACTTACTCTATTTTTATGGGGAGAGAAAATAAAGATAATGATATGATTTTAAATTTTATAACTTTGTATGAACTTATAATTATAAGAGTTAAATATTTGATTACTTATAAAAGTGATCACAACTATAGTAAAAGATTTTTTTTTCTCATCAGAAAATAGATAAAATTATTTGTAAGAATTATAAAATTATACATGATGAAAGTTTGGCATATCAATATAGATTGATGATATTAGATATTTACTATAGAAAATGGAAGAAGAAAAAAATAGTACAAAAATTTATTGTGAAATTCTATAGATGATAATGTAAATACTTTTAAAAAGAAGATGAAAATTGAGGTAACTTGAAACTTGGATGAGGATAATATTAATATTATCTAAACTATGATAGTCAATAAGATTAAGAGCTTAAAAAAAAGAAGATTCTTGATGAAATTAAAGATAAAGGTGCAACCTTAATAGGGGTCGGTGGTGCTAGGGAGTTCAAAAAATATTTTTTACTAAAATATCATGTTTTAAATATTGATAAAATTATAAAATATATAAAATTTTAAAAAAATTGCTAAAAAATAATTAGTATAGTAAGTTATAAAACTTATAATAATTTTTATAATAAAATTATATAGTAAAGATAGTGAAAAAGATATATATATATATAATCCCTAAAACCAAAGAAATGAAGTGTAAGGATTTAAATAATATTAGATGTATTAAGGACAAAGATCTAAAAATACTTATTACTGATAACGAGACTAAGCAAAGATAAAAAATTTATTTTTATAAATAATTTAATAAATATTCCACACATGACTTAGATTTAATAATAAATAATAGTGATATATTTAATAATATTCATAAAATTAGAGCTAATAAAGTAAAAGATATATTAAATAATATAAAAATAAATAAGAGTGTGGGGCTTGATGGATCTCTTATCAAGGTTTGAAAATATTTATGGGATTAGAGAGTTACTTGGTTAACTAAATTATTTAATAAAATTATTAGATTCAAAAGTATAGATGAATAGAGAAAGAGTTTTTTAGTACTAATTTATAAAAATAAGGGTAACATACAATATCATTCAAATTATAAAGAAATTAAAATCATAAGTCATACTATTAAACTTCCAGAAAGAGTCATATAAGACTTCAAATAAATATTTCTAAAATTTAATTTGGTTTTATACCTAAAAATTAACCATAGAAGTTATTTATGTATTAAGATAATTAATAAAAATGTATAGGGAAAAAAAAGGGATTTGCATATGATTATTATTGACTATAATAAATCTCTAGCATTCCTAGAGATTTATTATAGTGGGTTTTAAAAAGAAAGATATATTGACTAATTATATTGATATTATTAAAGATATGTACGATGACATAACTATTAGTGTATAGAGAATGTGTTTAATGAATTTTCTATTAGCATGAGGTTACATCAAGTATCCGTATTAAGTTTCTATCTTTTCATATTGATAATGGATAATCTTATTAGTTATTTATATGATGGACTTTCCTGATATATGTTATTTGCTGATGATATTATCTTAATAAATAAAAACTTAAATGAAACAATGAGAATTGGTGCAGTGCACTTATTTTGCATGAAGAAGTGTTATGTTCGTGCAAACTAAAACTCGGCTTCGCCAACAAGAACCCTTTATGGTCACCCACTATTAATCTTATGCAAATGAGCATCTCAATCTTATCACCACAAATCTATTGAGGGATCCACATCTGATGAACCAAATATGAACTCATACATTGATCATGATCAATGAGAGATGACATATCTGTCGACGTACAAGAGGTGTCATTCATTGACTAGGAAAAAAAGGTCTCCGTTAAAGAGGTGGCAAAATAATTGGAATTGTGACCTAACCCGAGTGGAAGCTGGTGGCAAAAGATTTCCAGATTAAAGACATGCATTGCCGTCAACAACAATCATCCAGGATGGGGACTTAGGAACACACAATAGGAAGAACCATGATTAGGTTAAGCTGCTGGTTTGTCTTGCTTTGTAACTCAGAAGCTTTGATCTTATATAGAACATTCCACCCAAATACTTGTGTTCCCTCAATGTTCAGCTCACCATTTTGTGTGCTTATTATTAATCTGGGCCACAGCACCTGTACTCAGATCAACTAAACTCTTACCATCCATTAGTGTGAGTAGAGTAATTCCTTCCTACTATTCTGACAAGGTTCCTCTTTGCAGCCACAACTAAAACAAGCCCAGCCTGTGATGTCACAGAATTGGAACTATTCCTCAGTCATACTCATGAATGAAGATGCTTGCTACTTATGATAAATGGTTGCCAAAACTGTGATAGGTAACAAGAGAGATGTCAACACAAGATGGTAATTACAGTGCATTGGATTTAAGAACAAATCACCCATGCATTACTTATTCAGTGGGTGGGAGTTCCTACTGGTTATAGTGCACAATGGGAGAAGAAAAAGAAAAAGAACATAGAGATACTACTTACCCTCCAACATGACAACTGGGTCGACGTTCATACATAGCATGCAGTCTAATGCATTTAATTACAAGCCTTCAAGATAAGTTCTCTATGGACTCATACAGCAGACTAAAGTGAGTGACCTTTAGAAGCTGATGGTCATCAATATGTAGGTCTTCAACAGATTCCTGGCATGTTGTTCCATGGCCATGAACTGATATTCCAGTCGTGGTCTGAGGATGCGATGGAGACGGGAGAAGCCAACTGATGTATGTCGAGCCCTGTTTCGTTGCCCACCATGGCCGGTGACTCTGTGCTGTCGGTATTGCACCATTCAGGGATCATCGATACTGGCGGTGCCGGGATGTCAAGGAGTGCAGATATATCGTCTTGCTCGGTGTTGGCATCGCACCGTGGTTCACTCTTATTCTTGGATCCTGCTAGAAGGGCTAGCCATTGGTAATGCAGCACAAATAGTATGAGTTAGAACACAAAATGCAATCAGAACTTTACAATCAAAGCTTTTTCAGATGAAGAATAGAAATTATAGAAGAAAAAGGAAAGACTCATGAGAACAGACATCTCATTTATATAGAGGAGAATGTAGTCTAGCCATGTAAAATTTGAATTCCTTTTGAGATTCTAATAGCAGTGGTCAAAATGGATGTTCATGACTTAGTGAAATCAACACAAAAGCATAAGGAAAGCTTCAGTCAGATACATAGAAAGAACTGAAGAATTAGAAACAAGGGATGCGGAGAGAGAAAATTGAGAAGGAAAAGCTTGATGAAGAGAACAAAAAACAGTCAGCCCACTACAATGCCATCCGTGTCTGCCCAAAAGAGAATCTTTCTAAAAGAGATTTGACAGAGAAAAGCTTGAGGAGCCCCCATGAAGAGGATCAAATTTTACACTACATATGATGAGGGTTGGAGTGGAAATGGTCTTTAGAGATTTGTCTGTGATCCTACATTGGCAAGAACCTCGTGCGTGCCGGGTCGCTTTTTTTCTTTTATTTTGGCATTTATTCATACCCTTTAACAAACTACACAGATGCATCCAAAACGACAGAATTCGAAAGAATAAAAGATTAAATTGCAGACAAGTTTTCATATAAGAAAAAGGAGAGGAAAAGAATCACAACAACAATACATCTCTGCTTCTCACGGATATAAAGATTTAAGAGTGTTAAGAATTACTCTAAGAAGTCCTAAATTTCATACTTAGCTCATATAATTCTACTGCTAATGGAGGAAGATAAATTTGATCAAACTAAGTGGACAGATTCTGAGTTCTATTCTGTTGCAGTGCTTCTGTCTCAATCATGTTATCTCATATTAGTAGTTCTAATGCAGAGACTACCAACACATGGAACGGAAACAAGAGGATTAGTTCGATAGAACTCACCCATGTCGCAATCCAAGCCTTCCAACTTCGTGGCGGATCCCAAGGAGCAGCCTTGAGAAGTCTCCTTGATGGCTTCGCTGCTATCGCCGCCGAAGAAGACGTGCTCCCACACCGCTTCCTGCTCGCCGACGGTTGGCAGTGCCAAGAGCTCCCCGAGCTTCATATCCTCGGGGACATGGGCGTCCTGCAGCAGAGCCTCGAGCAGGCCGCTGCTGGTAAGACCGTCGCGGCCTCCGACGGGTTCCGGGAACAATTGGCATGAAGGGAGCTCCATTTTCGCCATCGTTGGCCACGGCACCGGCGGCAGCCGCTGCGGCCGGCTTACTTCATAATTTCCCGGCCCAAGCTGCTGCTGCGGCTGAAAAAGAGAGGTTGGCGTCGGCGGCGGCGAGGCGGGCGAGAGCGGGAATCCAAAACCGAGGTGACAGGAGAACAGATTTTGCGGGAGGGGAGGCAGAGTCATCCCCGACGAAGGCCGAAAAATGGCGGGATCCAGCAACGGGGCGGGCCGCAAGGAGGGGAGCCGGGCGCTGAACTCCGCGGCGGAAGGCGGAGGTGGCAGCGGCGGCGGCGTCCGGAGCAACGTCGAAGCCTGTTGCTTCAGCTGGTGATCGAATCCGACGGCCTCTTGCAGCTCCGGCGGGTAGATGGGAAGGCCGGCGCGCTGCCGGCGCTTGAGGCGGGTGTTCCAGTAGTTCTTAATCTCATTGTCCGTCCTTCCCGGGAGCTGGCAGGATGAGAGAAAAAGAACGAGTAGGAGAAAGAGATCAAATTTTGCACGAGAAGAACAGCCACCGTAACAGGAAGGAGAGGAGAAGGATGTGGTGGTGGTGGTGGTGGTGGAAGACAAGTACCTGAGCGGCCATGCGCGCCCATTTATTGCCGAGCTGGGCGTGGAGGCGAAGGATGAGGAGCTCCTCGTCGGGTGTGAAGGATCCCTTCTTGAGGTTGGGGCGGAGGTGGTTGGCCCAACGGAGGCGGCAGCTCTTGCCGCAGCGCGCCAGCCCGCTGTGCCGCTGCACCGCATTCCAGTTCCCCTCCCCGTGCCGCCTCACATGCTCCACCAGGATCGCGTCCTCCGCCGGCGTCCACGGCCCCTTCTTCAGCCCCCTTTCCGCCTTCTTCCCTCCTCTTTCTCCTTCCTCGGCCTTCATGCCTTCTTCTTCCTACGCTTCGCCTTCTCTTCGCTTCTCCTCCCCCTCTCCCTCTCCTTTTCACATACACTACCAACCTCCCCCTCCTCCTACTTGTCGTTTATATATACGCAATATAATTACAATAAACTAAGCGACGAAAAAGACAAAACAAAGCTAATCGAGAGGCATAAACACAGCTTCTTCTCCTTTTTCTAATTTGTAGATAAAAGGAGAGAAGAACACAACGAAATCTCTCCCTCGGTTCTTCTCCAGGACAGGGAAACGAGGGGGGATGGAGATGTTTTTATTGCTCGAGGTGGAAGAAGGGAGATGGTGGCGTTGCGATTCGAAGGGAGCGAGTGGTGGCGGTGGGTTTCGGAGCCGAGTATGTGAGTGGGGTCCAGGCAGGAGGTGGGGCCGCTTCCCAAGAGAAGTCGATACAGAGAGGCGTAAGAAACTGTGAGTGGCCGAGACGGACGCGGTGGCGCAGTGGGTCGATGAATGTGCAGATTGGGAGGGTGGGATATTTATATTTCATGTCGTTATGGATTAATTAAATATATAATTAGTAAGTAATTAAGAGAATAATTGCGGGGAGAGGTGAAGCATGGAGATCGGTCCGCGTACCCCCCGGGTGGCCTCACACGTGGTGCTCCGCCTCCGCCTCCGCCACCCCTCGGTGCTGTTAGCTTAACACGCCTGCCTTCGCCTCCTCCCTTAGCTTCCCCCCATCACCACCCACTCCCTCTTCTCTCTCTCTCATCATCATCATCATCATCATCATATCCGTCTGTCTTAAAATTGTCTTAGTAATCCACTACAACAGTAATTAGTTTAGCTTGGTCTCTCAGTTTGTTTTGTTGAAGTTACAATGGATCATCATTATTGGGTTATAAATGATTAAACTTAACGGTAACAGTTATTATTAGCACTGCCTTCGAAATAAGCATTAGGAAAAAAAATATTTATTTAATTACAGCAAAAAATATATAATTAATTATGTGCTTCACGAGAAGTTTGTTTGAGTTGAAGAAGCATATTAATGTAAATTAAACTTTTAATTTACAATTATAATATATATTTATTTGAAGGAATAATATATGCTTAGCTTATACTGAGAAGGATAGATGCAGGAGTAAATACTTGGCTCACAATTTGAAGCTGTCGTGGCCCACGATTAGAGCCCACCAATGCGACGCTAAATGGATCACCCTGGAAAATTTGCCGGGCCTGCTACGTCACCCTGGGAACACGTCGCGGGTGACTCTGCCCTGCCGGATTTGCCTGCTACCGTCCATTCTACGTACATGCACATCTATATCCATTGATCAAGTCCCTAAGACGAGTACGACACTGAAAGCGAAAGAGTCAAAAAGACTGCTACTAAGGAGTGACCTATCCTTCCCCAATGGATTTGATGTAAAGAGATCAAAGTCGCCGCTCGGCTTTATGGACTCTCAGCAATGACTTCACCGCTAAATTACACGTAGAGCGACGCATATCGTCGCTGGTCTTCCGTCCCACCGAAGGACGCCATTTTTGGTTCCCCTGCTCCCTTCTCTTGATACCTACCCGCTGCCAACGATCCCACCTAACTCTCTTCTCCGCCGTGGAAAAAGCCCTGTCTTCCCCACTTCTTGATCCGAAATGCGCTGATTCGGCCTTCGTGGGCTCTGAATTGGGGAACAGAGGATGGCTTCCCAGTCCCTGGCAGCGGCAACCGCTGGGCATGGCGGTGCCCGTTGCGGTCGCCATCATGTGGGGTGGAGGGCTCTGCCGAACTTCGCGGCTCCGGATTGGAGACGGGAGGGGGCGCGGGGCGGGATATTGCGTTGTGTCGGTGTCTGTCTGAAGCCCGTGGAAGATGACAACTTGTCTCCGTCAGCGGCACCGGTGCCGGCGCCGCCTTCTCGGTTGTCGGCGGACCAGGCGGTCGAGGAATCGAGAAAATGGGGTCGCGATTCGGGTTTGCTTCCAAGTATAAGTTCTTTCTTGGTGTTAAATCTTGCCGATTTGGTCTGGTTATGGTTTTAATGTGTTTACATACTTGGAAACCTGATGTAGCATTTATTATTACTGTTTTCGTCATGGCTTCTTTATCGCTGTGAACATTAGTAAGTGAAATAGAACTTTCCTGATCAGATGTTTGGATAAAATTAGATGGATCTCTTGTGCCGTAACAAAATTTTGATTTTACGATCCACCGCTCACTTGTCTCCGTTTCTTCAGATTAGTCATATTGCATTTTTTCTAACATAATGGCACAAAATTCTGATTTTTCTCGTGAATTTGCGTGACTATTGGTAAGGACATTGGTTTTGTTTTTATTGCTTTGGATGTGTCTAGGAAACGGTTTTCATGTAGTAAGAAGACACCTTCTGGCAAGAGATTTTGTTTTTGGTTTTAGACAAAGAAGAGAGTTTCTACTGATTTTATTGTTCTTAATGGGTTTTGATTTTTGTTTTAAATGTTTTTCAACATATGATCTCTATTTTTGTACAAGAGCTCTTGGAGAGACAGATTCAGCTTTGATGGGCAAATTAATAACTACATTTATAAGTAGATAATGGTGTTACAAACACTGGTTAATAGGATAGTGCAAATGCTATATAGGTTTCCTTTTTAGGGTTTAATCGGCTAGATTTATAAGTAGGACTATCAAGAAGTAATAGAAAGATAAATGTCTCTCATTCTTTCCTAACCTAAATAGAAAAAAGGAGTCTCATAATTTGTAGTCTTCTTGGCAGTTTCACATTTGGGTAGAGTTTGTGATATGGCCATCCATGATCTAATTCCATGGTGACTTAGGCATGGGGCTGCATTGGACGATAGCAACCAATAATGTTTTTGGTCTTATTTTAACTAACTATTGGCACACTCAACACATGTGGTGAGTGATAGTGAAATTCACACACCATTACCAGCAACTATGCACATAAACTGGAAGCCTATGGCACCGTGCGTGGTAATCTCTTGGTCTCTTAAAGAAAAAACTAAAGGTTTGATAGACAACCTGGATTAAATATTTGGGCAACCTGTGCATTCAAATAATAACGACACAGAAAAAAGCTCTTTCGGTGGTATTGAATGGAGATTAAAATGACACACACACACATATATATACACACAATGTATGTCCCCTATATCTGAAATGTATAGAAGCTCATGTTTCCATAAATGGTGGTCAAGCCAGAACTTCCTTTTGTCGTATCTGTATCATTTTTGTTACGTATAACTTATTCTCTTGCCTGTCATATCCGAGTTTCATATACCTTGGGTGAAGGGGTCGTGATTGATGACCATTCTCAAACTTTTTAACCTCATTTACATTTCATGTAGATGAGTGCTTTTCAAGTTGATCCATAATGGCCCCAGATTGCAACTGTTGCTGGAAGTGCTAGCATGGAAGGTTCTTGTTCTGGACCATTGACTTCCTTGATTCTAACATGATTTATTGTAGTTATAGTTACCATGATCCTTTATGGTCTATATTCTTGGCATATTCATAGAAAAGCAGTACAAACTTCTGCATTTTTATTTTCCTAATTACCCTTGAAATTTAAAACTGTTTAGGAGCAAATCACTGGAGAAAGAATGTAGAGTTTTAGGACTTGCTCCATGTGAAACAAGGCCAACTGGCAGGTGGTTTCTGTAGAGGTTAAAGATTCATTAATGATCACTCAGTAAACTGGCATCAAAGATGAGAGTTGTTTTTTCTAAACAAACAATAAATAAATTTAGGGCATTAGTACACCTATAAGATGATTAATGATATAGAGAAGGTACTAGTTAGTGTTTGATGTGGAGCTGCTAATGATTTGAAATTTTGGATAAAATCTTCAACTTCCATTAAAAAAGTGAGAGAAGAGAAAAGGAGCATCCCAGTTATCAGGATGTCTCAACTCTTAAGCATCCCAGTCTTACCTCTACATAAAGACTAGAGGACAACATAATTTTTTTTTTTCTGTTCTTTTTGATGGAAATACCACGAATCAAGGATTAGCATGCCAAATAACATGTGTCAGCATGGGTACAGCAGATGTGCCAAGCTAGAAAGCTGACGTGCTCCATGCCATAGCTTGATGAACTTTTGGTTTCCCTATCCACACAGTAATGTGCTAACAGAACAAAATGGAGCCGCACCATGCTAAAATAAAGTACACACACACATTCCCCATTCCATGATGTTCTAGTTAGACATACAATGAATAAAATAAAGCATGGAGACAAAACATTATATGCAGTAAAACATATTAATAATTTTTAACCTAGCTTTTGCTTGAGCTACTGATGGGGAAAGAGCAACTATGCACCCTAGCCATGCTGGTTCTTGCAGACTTAACTTTGCATGATGCTTGGGAGTGTCAATGCATGAGCCTTTAGTCAATATTAAGGTCTAGGGAGGGTCAATATATGTAGACTTAATCCTACATACAAAGGTTGTTCACACGACACATATCCTTCACACGTGGATTGGAGCAACCTTATCGTGGTGCGAACGGTCACCCTTTTTATACAACCCTCTTTTGATTGTTATTATCGTCTGATCTTTTTAGTCTTTATTGCAACTTGTGGTATAATCAAGACAAGATTTATCTTACTTTAAGTTTTAAGATGGTCTACACTTGTGGCAGTATTTTCCTGCTGGTGAATGAAATGCTTTCAATTTGCAGAGCCATTGTCATTGACTGATCTCTCTGTTACTGAGAAAGGATCTAAAGTACGTGTAGCATATCAGGTATAGGCTGTTTGGTTGTACAACCATATTATGATTTTATGTTAAAGGTGATCACCTGTAGTAATCATGAACAAAGTTTATTCTTCTTGGTTCTTCTGAATAGGGTTTACCTGGTGCATTCAGCGAGGCCGCTGCCCTGAAAGCATACCCACAGTGTGAAGCTGTTCCATGTGAACAGTTTGAGGTTGCATTCAAGGTTCAGTAAGATATCATCTGAGGTGGACTAATCAGTCGAACATCAAAGCATGTGATCTTTAAGCATTCTTTTTCATTTACAGGCTGTAGAACTCTGGTTAGTCGATAAAGCAGTTCTTCCAATTGAGAATTCAATGGATGGAAGCATTCATCGGAATTATGATTTGCTTCTATGCCATAATTTGCACATTGTGGGTGAGGTGCAGTTGTCTGTCAACCACTGTCTTTTAGCTTTACCGGGTGTGAAGAAGGATGAGTTGAAACGCGTATTAAGCCACCCACAGGTTTATGTATAGCTATGTATCTATCTACTTATCACTACTAATTATTTTTTGTTTTTATCAATAACTTCATCATCTGCAGGCACTTGGCCAATGTGGAATTGCATTGAGCAAATTGGGTGTTATTCGAGAAAGTGTCGATGATACTGCTGGTGCTGCTCAGGTAGCTAATAGAATTTGTATTTCTATGCCTCAAGAACTAAAGTTTGATCATTCTAAACCTCTTTACAGCTGATAGCTTTAAAAGGTTTAAGGGATGCAGGAGCAATTGCAAGTGCCCGAGCTGCAGACATCTATGGGCTTCATATACTTGAGGAAAATGTGCAGGCAATAGTTTTTATCTGATTAATATTAGTGTGGTAGATCTTTTCCTTGCATGACGCCTTTTGTCTAAATTGAAATGCAGTTGTGGTTAGCATAGATTTGAAAATATCTCAAGTATATCATGATCATTTGCTGCTTCTCATGTTCTATGGGCTTTGTGGGATTTGGAATAGAACTAAACTTTTTTTTTTTTCATTTTAAGTTTGGTTGTCACCGTAGCTACATGCTCCAAGTAAATCACCATGATATTATTTATAACTAACATTAGAAATATTTAGTGTGTTGCTCACCCAACTTTATCTATTTAATTTCTTTTCTGTTAAATAAGTGCTCCAGTTACTAATTATATACCATCATACTGTTTTTGTATTTTTGACATGGTTTCAGTCTTGGAGCTTTACATGTTTGGCCATTTCTGGTGAAGCAGGTTTGATATTGATAAAAAAACGTGGTGGCTTATTGTCATTTCAATCAGTGTCATAGAGTTTCATATTCTACCAAAAACCATGGTGACTGTTTTACATTGAACAAAGAAAATGGTAAAACATGGTTCCGGTCCTGGAGCTTTACATGTTTAAACAACTGTCTTGGCACAGGACACTGGCATTGACTAAAATAATGTTGAATGTTTATAATACAAATCACTATCAAATTGTTGAAACACTGGAACATCTTTACATTGGTCATGCACCAATTCTAATTTTTCATGAAAAAGTTACTTTAATACGTTGAAATACATAAATAAGCTGATGTAGCAACTGACTTATCTGTAGAATACCATATAGCTTAATTTAGTCCATCTGATGAGGTTCTATCCATGATAAGGCCATAAGGAATCTTGACTGATACAAATTTGTTTACTGAAGCTATCAGTGCATGATGTTCTCTGACAAATGTTGTATTGACAGACAACTATTCGTTGAATGTAGTTCTGACAGTCAAGGATTCTCAAACCTTTTACCATAGTAGGACTGCAGCATTTGAATCTTTTTTGTCTGCTTTCGGTACTCAGATTCTGATCATCTGTAGTAATGACAGGATGTCCCAAAAAATGTTTTAAGGTGTCTTGTTCTTGCTCGTGAACCTATACTTCCCAGGACTGATAGGCCCTTTAAGGTATTATACTGACATGCTGCCATGTTTTAATGCAATTTCATATAAAAGAATGTGAAGGGAAGTTTTTCACTAATTGTTTCAGACTAGCATAGTGTTCACTCTTGAAGAAGGTCCTGGAGTATTATTCAAAGCACTGGGGGTTTTTGCTCTGAGGAAGATAAATTTGACAAAGGTATCTAAATAAAGTAATCTAACTTTCAGCCTTTACAGTAACAACTATTTTTTTCATCAAATTGATAATTTGTTGATCAACTTTAGATTGAGAGCAGGCCCCAAAGGAATAACCCTCTTAGGGTTGTTGATGACCTGAACCATGGTACAGCCAAGTAAGAATGTCAGTTTTTTTAATTTCTTTTCATCCAAGTGCTTGCCCATTTTTATACTGCTTGTATTCTTATTGTGATTTTTTCAAAGGTTGCATGTGCCAATTTTTCTGACTTATGCCAACACTTGGTCTAGTACTGTCTCAAGGGCCTATCTAAACAACATTGGGTTTGCATAGCCCATGGGAACCATGCAAACTAGCATACACATTGCGACACATTATAACATGGGATGCACATTAGCAACCTTGATTTCTTAATATCAAAGTATAATTTTGCACTGCAGAGATATTTATGCTTGGTTCTTTTGAGTTTAACTCCTATATGCTACTTAAATGATGGTTTTTGTTTTCAGGTACTTCGATTATCTATTCTATATTGATTTTGAAGCATCCATGGCTGAGCCTCGTGCACAGAGTGCTTTGTCCAACCTCCAGGTTAGTTTATTGCTCTTTATTGTAATGTTTATTAGATATTGAAATGTAATGTTCTTTTGATATTGAAACTTTCAGAAAGACTCAACAGTATCTTGCTTATTAACTTCTATTCGTGCTGCAGGATCTTGACTACTTGTCAGGAATGTTCATATCAGGAATATATATATGTATATGTATATATGTATATATATATGTATATATGTATACATATATATAGATATATATATGTATACATATATACATATATATATCTATATATATATCTATATATATGTATACATATATATATATATGTATATATTTATACATATGTATACATACATATATATATATAAATATGTATATGTATACATGTATATATGTACATACATATATACATATATATACAAATACACACATACACACACACACACACACACACACACACACACACACACACACACACATATATATATAATCATGAGAATAGTACCACTAATTGCCAATTAATTTATACAGAGATATTCATCCTTCAAACTGCAAAAGGTTCCTGCAAAACTCAGTTAAGGGTTCAACAAGATTTTTAGAGAAATGATAATTAGCAACAAAAACCTTTATGTAATGTACAGCAAGGTACAAACTTTTTGTACTGTCAAGTATCAAAAAGTAACTGCCTTTTTGATGCTCATATTGACCTAGAAACAGTTTCTACCTGTTAATCTCAGCTGCAAAATCTTTGGAGTACCTTTGACTCCTTTTTTTAACTGCCCTAACATTAAGGAACCTAGGTTGATACTCAATATCTATGAAGCAAAATTTTACTAATGCTATAACTGTCAATCTGTCATTCTTATTAAGTTGTTCAACATTGTTTTCCATTTCTGTATATGATGATCCTAAATGGCTGCAAGGAGAATTGACCTCACTGCTTCTTTCTATTCCATTGACCTTTCGACAGTTTTTTTTTCTTTGCTCTTTGTTTTGAAACTCAACCTTGCTCTGGTAAGCTTAGATGATAAGGCATCTTGGTTCAAAATCTGGAATCCTTCTTATGAGTAATAATTAACTGTTGTTTTAGCTTTTAGCGAGTGACATGTGGTAGCTTAAGCATATTTGTGACTTTTATAGATAGGACCTAAGAAAAAAGTAACCTGCTACTTCACAGTCCTTTTTCTGCTTAGTGTCCATGGAGCTAAAATGTTGGTTAATGTTACTTTTGAAATTTCAAGTTGTACAAGTTCTTGCACATTATGTGGTATTCGCCCTTTGTGATGGTTCATAACTGCAACTACTTGCATGAGTCATGCGCTTGGACTTATCAATCTGATCCTCTCTTCATCCTAAGAATTGTTAAAGTTTTCACATCCTCTAGATTCTTTTTTAGCGTAAGTGTATTCCATGACCAATTTAAATTTTGTGTTTTTATCCATAAATATTGGATATTTAATATCCCAATGTACTCATAAAAAGGTAATTAGATTGGACATGCCTAAGCAAAAGGTGCTTAATGCCACATCATGATTGCTTAATAGTATTAGTTATCGTGGTTCATATGATACTCTGGACTTAAACCATGTAATACAAGACACAAGCGGTACTTATTTTGTAATATGTGCCTGTGCAGGAATTCGCGACCTTCCTTCGTGTGCTTGGATCTTATCCAATGGACACAACTCTGTAACTGTGTCGACATCTTGCAGCTTGATTCTTCCTAGCAGCATGAAATCGAGAATGTACCTAAAGCCATGAAAAGAAAGTGTGGTTATAACATTTGCGTTCTCCAGGAGCCGAAGTATTTGGAATCCTATTTCCATTAGGTGATAAATTTTACTTGTTTGAAGTTCTTTTTAGTTCTTTGCTGCCCGAAAGATTCAGAAAAGCACATCATCCATGCATGAGAGCAGCTGATAATTGAACATGCACATCATTGTACTTTCGGCAATAGCCATATAGCGATTGTTAGAAAACCTCAAGGTTTATATCTTGTAGTTTTTCATTAATAAGTATAAAATATATGTTTGTGAACATCAGATCCAGACTGAAACTATTACAATTCTTTAAGACTGATTTATACTGTTCTTATCCCTGAATTTTGATATGTTGTCTTTTCATCATGCTTATGTTTATGTTTATTTTTATTTTTGAACTTTCAAGCGACAAAAAAAAAGAAGAAAAGTAATGGTGGAATGTTTGTGCACTCTACTGCTTTAAAGATTTTGTTCAGTAATGTAATATTTGTGCTCAACCCAATCTGATCATTGCAATTAAGCCGAATGCAATCACTTATTTCACTGATCATGATCTGATAAAAGTTGGTCTCTGCCAATCCACATATTCTTTACATGTCTGTGGGAGACAAGTCCAAATCGTTGATTGTTATCAGATTTGGGTGTAGATCTTCCGTATGTGGATGAACAGAAGATTTACTCGACGCAACCCTCCGAATCGTACTGAACATTCAGGTCTATCGTGCAAAGAGAAGGGTCAAAAGTTTCGTCACCGACCAATCTCCCACTGTGACAAAGGAAGACGCCAGAAAGAAGCTTCGTCCTTGAGCTAGCCAGGGAAAAGAACAATGTTTTGGTTGAGACCAGTAGATGCATTAATAGATAGGTAGGAAGAGAGAGAGAGAGAGAGAGAGAGAGAGAGGATTGATTAGTAGAGTGAATCCAATCGATTACATTATTTTTATACTATGTTACTTTGTTTTAACAATACCGAAAAAAACTATAATATAGTAAAAATATTTTTTTATAAAATTTATATAAGGATATTATGTTATATTTTTTTTTTACTGCATTACAGTATTTTCTTAGTATTACTAAAATATTATAATTACATCGATTCATCCCATAGATCGATCCATGGAAAAAGAAAGGCAAAAAAAGGAAAATCTATTAAATCAAAAGTATTTTATGTATTATGTATAAAAAAAGGGCACTGTTAAAAATTCTAAAAATGAAGAATATTTCTCGAGAAAAACCTAAAAAAGAGATTTTTTTTCCCTACAAAATGTTTGGATAGAAAGAGATACTATTCTATGTTTGTTTTCTTCTCCCTATCTCTATCATTTTAATTAGTTAAAGTGATCCAACAAAACACTTCTTTTTTTTTTTTTGCTCTTCTTAGTCTCTCTCATTTTTATTAGTTGAGGTACTCAAATAAGATGAGTTTATTATTTATAGAGTTTCCAACATCAAAGAGAGAAAAGGAAGAGATCGAAGAATAATCATAACTTTTCGAGAGCACCTATGTGTTAGTTCAAAAACAATCTACGTTTCACGCTTCTATTTATATTGTTTCAAGTCTCATAACTTTAATTTTACAAAATAATAGAAGTTGTTTTCTTCCAATTTTACATTTAGTGTTTTATGTGATAATTATGTCATCCATTAAAATTTTTATTCGAAAAGTAGTATCGATTAGATGGATCATCAAACCTAAACATCATTATTAGCAAGAAAAATGTTTTGGCTGTGACATCCAATGAAAGAAGCTTACCTAACAACACTTGGAGAGGGCATTGAGTAGCTGAGAATTAGTTGCATGTCACACCTTCTCTTCTAACATGCATATGTTTGACATTAGCTGCAACCAGCTGCTGTCACATCGACATCTAACTTTGTCTCGTGGAACAATTAGGTTTCAGTGTGTTCATGGAACAATTCATGAACATGAAATTCCCAGTCCACATGGATTGATCAAACTGATGTAACAAGTTTCACTGTTCTTGATAAAAGTAGGTTTTTGGTACACCAGAATTCACCAACTGGATTGTCTTCATGCATTCTAATTTATTATTCAAAGTGCCCCAGTGAGAAAAAAAGAAAAAGATTCATATCTCCTGAATCCATAAAAGAATTGGAGAAGGTACATGTCAAAATCAATCCCAGTTCACAAAAATAAGTAGGAATAAGCCAATTGCATATATAAATCTAAATACAAAAAGTTTCAGCTCATGGTTCTAAATTTGATTTGATGTATACACAGACAAGGAAGCTTTTCTGTCAGTTGAATCATGAACACTTCAACCTTCAGAATATATTTGATTTTACAGCTAAAATAAAAACAGATTGATGCAAAGAACTTGGATCAAATAATATATCAGATAAATTCAAGGCCAGATCCAATCAACTGTGAAATTCTTAGGTGTAGTCAGCTCAGGAGGTGGCAAACTTGAAGCTCAACCTTCCTCTCTGCACAAAAAGATGAACACATCCCATGTGGTGCCCCTTCTTTGTCAGATGGCTGAGTGGTTTTCAAGGTAAGTATATATCTGACTTGCCACAAAGAAGTCCTCATCAAAAGAAGAGAAGAAGCTCTGCAAGCTTGACAGTCTTGCCTCCTTGAATCTACTTTCAGATAAGAGAGCTCATCAATCCTTCTTCTTTCATTCCATGTGAAGTGGAAGGAAGAGGCAGTTGGGAGGTCATTATTGAAAGCATGGTCTTCTCTTCTTGTTGGAAATATTATTTGCCCTCCCATCACTCTAAGAATCCATGTGACTGAAGGGCCTCTTAAAGGACCACACATGCTTGAGGCCATCTGTTCTTGCATCATCCTGCTAACTCAATGCATGAAACAGGAAGCTAAGTTTGTTGCTTGATTGGCCCTACCCACAAAAGGAAGCAATGAAATATCATATCATTGCAATTATTGACTGCTGTGTTCCTTGGAAAGATGAAGCAGTAGTGTGTCTCAGTCATAGTAGTAAAGTTATGTGCATGGTTCTTGGGCATAACAAGCACTTATTGTGGTGCCTAGTCATCATTTGTGTTCATGCTACTTGGGCATCATCTTCTAATTCTTCTTCTACTTCACTACCATGGAGTGAGATAAGAACTGACCCAAAAATTGTTACATAAACAAATTTAAAATATCAAAAAAATGATAATATCATATTTAATCTCATATTTGTAGAAGAATTAGAAAATTAAGGCTTCAGAAAAAACTTATGTTAAAATTATACAAACACTCCTAAAATGGATAATTTCTTATAGCTCATAGAGCCCACATTGCCTAACATAATACTTTTATTTCTTATGATTTACACAAATAATTCTAAAATGGATAATTTTTTTATAGCTCAGAGAGATCACATCGCCTAATATAATAGAATGAGTTTAGAATATTTATTTATGATTTATTGACAAAAATAATCATCATCTATATATATATATATATATATATATCTTTCATCTCAGTCTACAGATGTAGATTACCGTAAATATAGGAAATGTGCAGTGAAGCGATCATGTGCAGAATGATGACTCCAAAAGGCCAACACACACCCCTGTAAACATCTTAGATTTGAACCGACTCCAACCTGTCATCCTTCTTGTCCACATGATCTTCTACCTTTCTTTATAGCGAATGACCGTCTTCCTTCGCAGCACTCCGATGATCTCCGGGGCATTTGTGCCAATCTGCATCAGTCGTTCAGAACGCAACCGCAGATGAGAGAGTCCACGAAACCAAGTAAAATCTTTGTTACTATGAATCCTTTTTCCCTCGCTTCCTTCGTTTGGTGGGTCTCTCTGGCTTCCTCCACAATCCACCCCAAAGAGAGGAATAGACTACGAGTCGAGAGGAAGAGTCCAAAAACCGACGACTTCCCCGCTGAAGATCCAGTTTTTATCCCTCGTTTCCAGCTTCTCGGTTCCACTGGGCCGAATTCAATTCCCTCCCTTGCTGAAATTGCCTATTGGTTGTTGTGATCTCCCCGGTTCCTTCTGTTTCGTCGATACGTTGCCTCCGCTGAGAAAGGTGGGATCTTTACTCATAATTTGAGATGGACAGCGGTGATTGGAAGGATTCTGTGGCGGCTCTCGGTGCGCTGTAAGAGGGGAGAAGAAGAGGAGAGCAGCTATGAGCTTCAAGAGAGGAGGAGGAGGTCGCGGCGGCGGTGGGGGAGGAGGAGAGTTGTCGGCAAGGGGAATGGTGTCCATGACGTGGACCTTCTTGCTTTGCCTTGGAAGCTTTTGTGCTGGTCTACTCTTCATCAACAGGTACCAATTTTTCTGTTTGGTTCCTTCACTTTGGGCCCTTGGCTTCTTAGATTCTGTTTCCTTATAAAGAGAGAGCTTTGGTCTGGATTTCGACCAACAGAGCCTTGTTAGTGGTTTATGATCAGATCAGTATAATCTGATCGATTCGTTGTGATAGCTGGAATGCATGATTATTGTGCTATAGTTTTCCGATCAATATGCTTTATTGAGTACCACTTCTTGCATCCGAATTGATTGACTAGACTCACTAATCTGTTTTAGCTGCAGATCCACTTAAAGAAACAGTTGGTCTGATGCAAATTGGATAGTGATTTATAGGACAATATGGTGCTACAGAAAGTAGCTAAACTGAATTTTCTGATATCATCAGACATATCAAACTGGAATAGCTTGTTCTCAGTTTCTGTGGCTTCTGCAAAGTGGATAAATTACTGTGTTTTTCTTCATTAATTTAGTGTTGGTGATGAACAGATAGGCCTTTACAGTATGTGTTTTAGCGATATACTTAGACCAGCTTAGGGGTGTCATTACTGTGGCTAGTTGTAGTAATTCCCTTTTATAAGTTCTCAGCACCGTGCTGTGCATCAAGAAGTTGGGCTTTAGAGACTTCGGTGGTTCGATAGCATGATATACTTTTCTTTGAAAGTTTCTTTACTTTAGAGTAGCATCTACTCTTGAGCAAAATCATGGCATGCTACCTACTCATTTCAGTTTCCACTATAATAACCATGTGATGTGGTCATAATCCTGATCAATGGTGACAGTTGGACAATGCCTGAAGCAAAGGACATCATCAGGACAACGGGAACAGAAGATAATAAGCTGAATCTAGTTGCCAATAACTGCAATCCAAGAACAGTGAGTGTGTTAACCTTATACCATTTTTGAATAGTTATTTCAATTTATTCTCTAAAATGGCAATGTGGTTAGACATAAATGTTATTGCATTCTTTTGATATACGAAAATGTTGTTACATTCTGTTTCTACCTTAAACTATGAATTCATCAGCTTTGCCAAAAAATTAAGATTTTGTCGGTGTCTCATTAGAGACTAATTGTTAGTTCATTTATTTTTCACTTTAGCTGGTATATTACTCGTTACATCATCCTTTTTCTTTTTCTGTTTTCATGTATTTCAGATTGACAAAAAACAAGAGGCCAAAGATATCCTCGGCAAAGTTTCAAACACACAGCAAGTTATACAGTAAGTCAGGGTATCGGTTTGTGTCATCAGAACTCTTTGGATATGAATCTAAATCATAATAGTAATAGCACATCTGATGATACCTGTGAGAATTTTTTAGTTACAATCTGCTCAGTAACAGAACCTTTTGTACAGGACACTTGATAAAACAATAGCGAACTTAGAAATGGAATTAGCAGCTGCCAGAGCCACACAGGAGTCACTAGTCAATGGTGCTCCATTGTCGGAGACTCTAAAGGCTACCGAATCTAGGGCACGAAGGAAGTATCTGATGGTTATAGGAATTAATACTGCATTTAGCAGTCGTCGGAGAAGAGATTCAGTTCGTGCAACTTGGATGCCTCAAGGTTTCATTGTCCACCTGCATTTGCATATTGTTTCATGATCAATTGCTTGGATCTAATTATCAAATTCTTATGTGTAATAATTAATAGGCGAAAAGAGAAAGAAGCTGGAGGAAGAGAAAGGTATTATTGTTCGGTTTGTCATCGGTCACAGGTGTGTACCTGCAACACTAGTTTCATCAGAAAACATGTTCTTGTAGATTCTTCCTTTTCCTTTCCATGTCCATCCATGTGTTGTCTCTTTATGTGTCTCTGTCTGTCAGTATGCTTAGTGAGCATGAGTAAACCACAATTTGCACCTTGCATTTGTGTGCTAGTATGTAAACATCTTACCCTGGAAAAATTATATTTATGCCAAAGATTGACTGCAAGTTACAACTCCATTTGGCTCTCAAGACATGCTCTACTAAGGTGTTGTGGTGAATTGCAGTTGATGCTTTAATTTGAAATGTAATTTCAAACTAGGCATGATGTGTTTTATAATATCATCAAGATGGGAGTATGATTGAAAGAAGTTTCGAAAATGGATGTGACTAGTTTAGTTTTCTCTTTTCTTGTTCTTATGATTTTAGTGTAAAAATCATCATTCTTAGCCTAGACTTCGGATCAAGTTATCTTGTTTGTGGTGTTTTACTCAAAATCCCTACTCACCTTGATTATTTCCTTTGTTATTGTTTTTTTTGTCCTGAAAGATGGTCAGTAAATAGAACAATATAAGAAAGTAAATTTCCAAAAAAGTAAATTCTCCAAATTTATCAGCTTGGGAGGAGAAATATATCTTCTATTTTTTTACTACTCGATTCCCCTCCTACAATTGAATGCACAGAGAGAACCAAAAGAGCATTGAGAACCTTTCTAGCTTTTTTTCAGCTTATTCTGACTTTGTTGCCTCTGCTGCTCAATAGATTTTCAATCTAACAGCCTTGAGATATTCTCACAGTGCTACATCTGGTGGAATTTTAGACAAGGCAATTGAAGCTGAACATGCAAAGAATGGGGACTTAATGAGACTGGTTGGATTCTTGAATTCTTTTTATCATAGAGCGATTTATTGCTATCATAATTAGATGTTATTTGGCCAGTCCAAGTTTTCCATTAACATACTTTTGTTTGGTTTCCACATGGTCAAACTTGTATTATTGATTCAATGATACATTTATTTACAGGATCATGTTGAAGGCTATCTTGAGTTATCGGCCAAAACTAAAATATATTTTGCAACTGCTGTTTCTATGTGGGATGCCGATTTCTACATCAAAGTAGATGATGATGTACATGTAAATATTGGTGGGTGAAGTAGCTATTCTCATTGCTTACATATGTCTTTGTCTAGCAAGATGAAATTTTAGCTCTACAAGCATCTTCTTCTTTCTCTTAAGATATATTATTTCGGTGTATATCATGTTCAGTTAGTAATTTACATAGCTTAAGTTTCTTGCACCCAAAATCAATCTTAATTGTAAAAAATTATAGCTTCTGCTATTTACCTTAGGAAATCTGATACTCCCTAGAAAAAAGAAACAAACATATGACAGTCCACTCAGCCCTAGCTTTCACTTGTTCCTCTTTACTGGAACTACAGTCTCGCTTTGACTATATGTTTGTTTTCTTAATTGTCTAATGTTAATATGTTGAATTATCTGACTTCCAAAATTGTAGCAACTCTTGGTGAAACTCTGGCCAAGCACCGTTCGAAGCCTCGGGTATACATTGGATGTATGAAATCTGGTCCAGTCCTTGCTCAAAAGTAAGCATGTTTTTTTACATGACGGTATTTGTGATCGACAGGTGCCATTTAGTATGTCTCAGTGTCAAATGTTGTTAATGGACAGGGGAGTGAGATACCACGAACCTGAGTATTGGAAGTTCGGAGAAGAAGGAAATAAGTATTTCCGGCATGCTACTGGGCAGCTATATGCCATTTCAAAGGACTTGGCTACTTACATATCCATGAATCAGTAAGCTACAACTAGCATCCAATTTTTGCTACATGTTTACTGCATTGAACTCCATTTCTTCTAATGCTGTGAATGCTACAATCATTGTTGGAGCTATATTCTGAAAACTAATTTTACCGTAACCGACCTATGATGCAACTACTCTGGTTCTCTTAACATTAGGCATGTGCTTCACAAGTATGCAAATGAGGATGTTTCACTGGGATCATGGTTTATTGGACTAGATGTTGAACATATCGACGACCGCAGACTATGTTGTGGCACCCCTCCAGGTAAGATACAAATTCATCAAGACACTAGTTTTTCTTTATCAACAGTGATGCATGATCAATTAAATTTCCATCTTGGATTCTCCTGCATTGCTTGTAGTCACCAAAAGCTTCTTCACAAGTATCGCATGTATAAATAAAATCTACACCGTGTTTAGTTCTATGTCGAGGCAGTTAGATAAAGTATGTCTTAGAATTTCGGCACATAAAAATATATCGTTTTGTAAAATACTCTGAAAATCTTGGGTGCGGTGTTGGTTGCAGGCCTCAACTCATTTCCTTTTGAAAAGAACTTGATACAAAAAACAGGAAAACTAAGCTTTGGTTTTGATCGGAATTTAGATTCCTGACTTATTCATGGATGAGATGGGTTCTTCTTATAATAGCCAGTTTTACATTTATTGAACACATTGTGTTGCTCATAAAAAATATGCTCTAAACATGTTGAAGAAGAATTAAGAGTTTCACTCAAAGAAGCATAATAGGAACACAATCGTACCTTTTCTGAGAAAATGTGGGATGTAGAGAAGTAAAAGAATTACAACAAAACATCAAGTCAAACTGTGGTTGACAGGAACCATTGGTTACTTGTACACATCATGATGTTTAATCGAGTTTTATGTGAACGGTACTTCATGCAGGCATAGATTCATAACCTATGTGTCAATGTATCAGTTGTAGTTCTTAAGCTCTTGCTCTGAGCAATTCTTTCGAGCTATAATATATGATAGACTAATGCACCGGTGCTACTTGTATGCAGACTGTGAGTGGAAAGCCCAGGCAGGCAACATCTGTGTTGCCTCGTTCGATTGGAGCTGCAGTGGCATCTGCAACTCAGCTGAAAGGATCAAGGAGGTTCACCGGCGGTGCGGGGAAGGCAAAAACGCTCTCTTGAATGCAGTCTTTTGAGAGAAGCATCCCTTTTGCTTGTTGACATGGTGGCGCGTTACGTTGCATCTATACAAACATGTTCTCATCGCGCAAGTATCAGAGTTTAAAGAGAATGATCCCCAGAACAGTGAGAAAGTGAGGAATACAGAAAGTGAAAGAGAGGAGAGGGAGTGGCAATTCTCCCCCGACATTCTTTAGAGGTTCTTGATGACCAATTTTTTTGTATCTTACAACTCATGTTAATGGGTTCAGGTGTAATAAGTGCTGGTCATCCTATAGATGACTTTTCCTTCTCTCTCCTGTTGTGCAGAGTGATAAGTGTTCCTTGTGGTTTACCTGTAAGGAAGTGTTTTCTTCTTATGGTCTGTGATCTATGATATTTAGTTCAACTTGGAGAAGTACATCCATTAGGATAAAGTTCAATTTTTGACAGTCACGTCCTTTTAGGACTAGCATCTCCTGATTAGTAGAAAGTAGGCTTGAGAATCCATTTTGACATTGATAATTGAACCAAAAAATGAAATTTTCGATAACACTAGGAGATGTGGGAAGAAAAAAAAGGAGGAGACCATGGAGGAAGGAGGAGGAAAAGTACTAGACGATAGAAGACACAAAGGGTAGACAGGGCTTGCGAGTCACAAGCACTAAAAAGAATTGAAGGCATCTAAGACAGCGGTCCACGATGTATCGACCAATAAATATCATTCAGTATAAACTGGTCCGAACAAAATTAAATTTTTTGGGTTAAAGCTCATTGAATTCTCAGAAAATGGACTCTTGATAATTCTAACACTAAAAGCTGGGAATTAAACAGATAAAAGGATGAGAAACTAGCTTAATCAAGTAGATACTAGATTCATAAATGTAACAAAACAATCTACTCAAAAGAAAACAACAAAATAGAGGTGGTCAGTGATACCAGAGTTGATTTGCTGCAAGATCAACCAGATAATCCAGACACCCTAGGATTAATGTGATGCATGTCAGCTCAAGTTCCATAGTGAAATGAGTGACTTTGCACATCAAATTTAACATCAAACAAAGCACGGTTCAACACCAACATAGCCAACAACAAAAAAATGTCATATGCCATGAAGTTGACATGAACTTGTGTGGAAGTAATAGTTATAATTCCAGAGTTGAAAGTAGCGAGATTGACAGCCCAGCTTTATGAGGCTACATCTAAAGAGCAGAAATTTAACCAATGTCAGAAATATGCACATTTGCGTTCATTATTTTATCTACAAGGATAGCACATGCCAGATCATCTTAAAAGCGACCAAATGTGTTCTCGCCACTATATGTCATGTAAAGAAAACCGTCTTCATCTTTGTGTTCTTCATAGATGGCAGACATCATTGCAGCTGCAATGGAAAATTATGGATGAATACAATGAAAAAAAGCAAAAACAAACAAACTGAATATGAAGTAGCTCATATGCCTGTAGGTGGTAATGTGTTCTTGACAAAAATAAAGATGGCCTTCTCTGCACTGAGCTTAATCCTCTTCCGAACAACATAAACAAATTGTCCAACTGTTAAATCTGCAGGAACTAGGTACCTATATAAAGCCATAAGACATGTTCAGAAATTGTAAAGACTAAAAATAAAATAAGAAAATATGTCAACATTATGGGTTATATAATTTTAACTAAAAATGTAAAACATGGTGTATGCCACTCACAACAAATTTCCTAACTGCATATTCATGGTTAAACCACATGCTAAGGCCTGCTCCACTAAATCAAGTGGTCATGTGCATAGAAACTGTACAAAATTTTACAGGTTAAAATCTTCCTAATACTAGGTCAGACAGGAACAGTTTGTTTCTTCACCTCGGGAAAGGAAAATTCAACTTTAAAGTAATTATATAACCTCTACAATGTTTCCCATTCATCAACAAATTCTAAGAATAGGAAACCAGTAAAGTGAGGATATCTGGAATTCCTTTTTATATAACTTAACAAACAATGGTTCTTCCTCAAAAAAAGTTGTACACAGGTGTAGTAGATCACAGCACATACCTAATTGTATTACAGGAATTCCCAGAATTTAAGTCCACAAAGTTAAACATATTTTTTCCCCCAAAAGTCCACCTAATTAAACATTGATAATGAAGATAAAGCATGAAAAACATGTTTGACCCTCAAAAAAAGGGAAGAAAAGAAATACCACAACTACAAATGAGTCATACGGATCTAGTTAAGGACCATAAATTGAACAATATTTGTTTCTTTAAAGTTTAGATGACTAAAAATATAGTCACATAAAACAGACAGATCTTAAAAATGAAAAGATAAGTACTAACTTCTTCTTGTCAATGTCTGGTATATCACTCCTTTCAGCCTTCTCAACAATCACCTACATTAAATGACAATATCTATGAGAGGAATTAATAAAGTATCATTCTAAAATTACCACAAAAATGAAATTTTTACGGGAATTCTATCCGAGTACTTCTCTCTGATTCGTGCAGCCTCAGCCTGCCTTTTTTCTGAAATTAGAATGCAGAATCCATTTCAACATAGAAATCAAGAAACTTGAGAAGCCAATCACACAAATATCAAGCAAGTCATAGGCAATATTAAGATAAAAATCAAAGCGGTAACAATTACAAGGTAAGTTCAAGTATAACCACAGGAGTAGACCATAAAAGTAAGAACTCACAAATATTGTGGATAACAGGAACTTCCGAGAGGCAAAGTCACATATTTCATCTGTAAATACTTGTCAATTAAAAATTTCAGTCATTCTCATATGCAAAGTCAAACTCATTGATCCATCAGCACACATGAGTGCAACTTTGTTATGTGTATCCATAAAGTTTCACATCATAACCTGCCACATTTCTATAAGTATCCTCCCATAATTGAATGCCACATGAACAAATAATCACTAAATTTGCCGCTCCAGACATGCTTCAGGTTCATGGCACTTCAATGTTAATATAAAGGGTTATGAACTTTTGTTAACCTGAAATGTTGGTGAGCATCCTAGATTCGAATCCATATGAAAGAAACATTTTAAGAATTTCATGTTCCTTTTGAAACTCAATTCCCTCTTCTCAGACAATCTCCTTTAATT
Source organism: Musa acuminata AAA Group (assembly GCF_036884655.1). NCBI lineage: Eukaryota > Viridiplantae > Streptophyta > Magnoliopsida > Zingiberales > Musaceae > Musa > Musa acuminata. The sequence continues at coordinate 41,484,106 of NC_088341.1, forward strand.
AAAAGCATAAAATCAACCAAACGATCTCAAACCACAACCGTAATCTCCATAGAGTCATAAAAGATTACATGCTAAAGAAAACCTAGCAGCATAGATATAAAAAAAAAATCGAACTTTATTCCAAAATCCCATCCCTGACATAAAAAGACAACATTTTCTTCGAGAAATTGCGGGGCTTGGAAGCACAAACCGAGGGGGTGGTCGAGCTTGAACGAGCTGTTGGCCATCGAGAGTTCAGGATTCCTGCTGAAATTCCCAAGACCACGCAAATACCGTCACAACCACCGGTGGTTCCAATCCAAAACAATCAAATATCACAATCGAAAATTATACCGATCGATCGATGGATCGTGGGTGGAAGGATCGAGTTCGGACTCTAAACGATCGAGGAATCAATTGCGGCAACAGAATTCCTCGGCACCGGATTGGGAAAGAGGGGAACTCGGAGACGGGCAGGCGTTTCGGGAACCTAAGGAATTGGGGAAAGGTCAAATAATTGCTAGGGTTTTTATAGTAGAAAGAAGTTAAAAGACGTGGAGAAGGATTGGATTAAGCTGCACGGAAAACGAGAAAGGGACAGTTTGCCTGCTCGAACAAGCAAAGACCTTTGGACTCCAAAATAACTGCTAATTACGAATCAATTAAAGATATATTATTATATGTCCCTAACAGCTTTTTTGTTGATTTCTTAATTACTAATTAAAAATCAATTAAAGAATTAGTTATTTTAGCCCATAAATAATGATAATGGTGAGTGGTTCAATTATAGCTTTATCCAAAATCATTCACATGTCATGATCAAGAAATCACCTATAGATGTAGTTGGGCTTGTGATAGCTAAATGTTGGATGTCTCATTAATATATTGTAAACAATACCACCCCTAACCCTATCGATGGCTTGTGGTAAATCAATGATTCTTAGAAATCAAATAATAATAAAAATATGAATTAATCATATATTATCTCATATAATTATTTTTTTTTAATTTTTCTATCCCTGTCTTTTTAAAAAGTTATATTAAGAATCATATACTTATGAAAAGTAAAACATCTTACTTTAATAAAATCATTCTCTCTATTTTTTATTTTATAAAATTATTTTTTAATCCTAAAGAAAGATTTTAATATTTTACCTAATATAATTTTTGAATATGTAAGGATCGAGATACTAAATATAGTTAATTACATAACGTAATTTATAATTAATCTTAAAAAATGTAATAAATTGGTGGAAACTTTTTTTTGTCTAAATCGAAATAATATTATTCAAATACAACCTTTACAACTAATTATAATTTTTTTCAAGTAGGTTATTCTATTAATACCATATATAAATATTTGGATCCAACACATACTCTTTTGTATATTTAATTCTTATTTTTTACTTGGATGTATATATACATATATAGCATATTTATCCCTCTCAATTTTAAAATAACATAAATTTCTCCTGCCAGCAAATATACTATGAATAAATGCTAATGTTATGATTATTAGTAGCTAAATTTGAGTTATAGAAAGCATCTCAATATCTTATAACAGCTTCAATCAATCTTCATTAGATTCTATCTCTTCTGACAATTGACTAATGAATATTAACTATAATAAGTGTAAGATTTTTAATTTTTACATATATATATATATATATATATATAATATGTTAAGTATGGATAAATTCGAAAGTTACAAAATTTAGAGGGATATATGGCGGTGAGCACACCAGTGGCGGTGAACAGAACACCTGGTTCTCGAAATTTGTCTCAAGAAGGCGGCCACCAAGACCCCTTTGCCTAAACGAAGTCGAGAACAAGAAGCTCTCGCGAATGGAGGCGGCGATCGGCATCGAGACGATCAACGCCTTGGTCGCCATTGTGTGCGTTGCGGCGTTCTTTGTCGCCGCTTCCTCGGTCCGCCGGTGGCGTCGGCGGCGTCGGCAGAGGACGTTCGGCGGGAATTGTTGCTCCGAGCTCGAGGACAAGCCCCAGAACCGGTTCAAGCGCGTTCTTGCGGACAATTCCTATTCCCCCTTCAAGCATTTCAAGCGGGAGGGCAAAGAGAAAGGTAACCCTTCTTGCGAACGGACCACCTGACTCTTAACTTTTAGGGTTTCTTGGGTTCGTCTGTGTTGGTGAACCTCTACGCCGTGGCCGAGGAGTAGCACGGCTCGGTCCGATCCCGGATGTGCAAGGTCGCCCACGCGGAGACTCGTGCAGCGGAAGTGCACGTCGGGTCGGGTTGAGCTATGAATCTTGTTGCCTGCTTCTTCCTCGTCAGTCCCTACACACAGGTCGAGGTCAGGAGGAGTATTTTTTGACTCGATCCCTCGGAAGCTTAAATTAGCATTGAGTGGAATAAGAGTGAGTTGAATGTACGAAAGTCCTCCCCCCTCCTGATTAAGGAGGGTTAGTTTTTTGAGGATGAGTTAGCCATCGGGGTCAATTAACTGTGGTCGGCTCCTCGGACGGCCGGCTTAAGCTTTTATGCGAGTGTCGATCGACCTGCATGGATCGGCGTTACGTGACGTCGCCCCGAGCTTTCTGGGATGGCTGTACCGTGATGATGTCGTTCATACGGAGGGGTGGATGAGCGGTTGCCCGCCACGTGTGTGCCGCGCGCCACATCGGACTTGAAGTTCCACGTCTACATCGTCATGTCTGCTTGCCTGGATCCACGTGGGCGATACCGAAATGTGTTCTATCAATCTGCATTGCCCATTTTCTTGTTAATCAAGAGTTCTTTTTCTACTTTTAAGTGCCAAATTCCGTATGAATAAATTGTGTCGGAGAAGGTTTCAACAGGGATATCCAATCTTTTTTCAAAAGTTTTGCATTCAAGATTCTTGTTCTTTTGTGAATGATTGGCAATGTTAAGTTGTTTCTTCTTTTTATTCTTTTCCTACATGCCATGATCATTACAAATACCATAAAATGACTTGTTGTCCAACTTCACGTCGTGGCCGAGTTGTCAGCACGGCTCGGTCCGATCCAAATGCGCAAGGTCGTCCGCGTGGCTTCCTGGTTGGAGAGGGGCTGCGTCAGGTCGGGTCGGGACGCTGCCTGTTCAGCTGATCCGAGGTCGAGCTGGGAGTTGCTTTTCCTTCCTTACTAGGTTTTTGCACACATGCCAAATTCAGGAGGGGGAATCCCGACTTCGACCCTTCCAAAGCTTAAGTTAGTATGGTGGTGTTGAGGTGAGTTTTGGTGTGTTTGAGTGCTCCGGGGATCGCCCTCTCGCGTTGGCAAGGGGGTCGGTTGTACGAGGTTCGTTAATGGTCGTCGAGCTCCCGAGCGGCCAGCCCATATGCTCTACGCAGCATGAATCGACTTGCAACATAGCCAACAACAAAAAAATGTCATATGCCATGAAGCTGACATGAACTTGTGTGGAAGTAATAGTTATAATTCCAGAGTTGAAAGTAGCACATGGCTTTGTGTCGTGCGGTGCCGCCTCGTATCGTCATGAATGGTTTTGTGCAGGGTGGCTCCGTCTCGTACAACTTCGAGTGGCGCGGGTGCGGCTTGTCGTTGTGCCCGAGTTCGAGGTGCCATGTCGACGCGCATGCACCACGTCGGTTTCGAGGTGACCACTGTCTGTCGCCACGTGGGTGGTGTCGGAATATGCTCTATCATTCCATACCGTCCATCTATGTGTGTGAAGCACAATGCTAATTATTGCTCTGGATTTTGCATTCTTGTGCGTGTTCCAACACGTACTTCTTGAAACACCGGAACAAGATGGTTAGATTTTTTATTTATTTATTGTATATAGTTTTGCTGGTTTCTTGTTTATATTGTCTAGTCCCTTGTTTCATTGCACTTGTTTCATTGCACGAAGCAAATGCCTAGCTTCCATAAGGAGATACTCTAATCATCTCCTTAATGTTTGGACAGAGTTTGACTGAAATCTACCTGTGCCTAAGAATCAATTAAGCAATGGACATAGTCAAATGGTTCTTGTAAGTCATTAATTACACTTGCAGCTGTTTGGAATGCAGATGAGATTGTACCAAAATGTAACTACCAAGATTATGCTACCTATCACCAAATGGCAACACAATAGACTTAAAAGGTTATGAAAAATGATGATAAATGCCTACTCATCTGGGAATCTTTAGGTTTTTATTACTGTAAGTTGAAAGCTCTAGGAATACTAAGAGTTGTTTCTGTTTTGTATCCTTTTTCTAATGGTCCATCCAAAAATATAAATCATGGTATTCTTTTGTTGCTCTGTCGAATCTATACTCAAACCTTTTAATCCATAATAAAGATAATAGAAAAGACCAAACTTCTGTGCTTCATTTCAGAACATCTTTGATTTGAATATGGCTACCCAAGATGGTCATATTCAAGTCCTATACTTATAAGAACATTAAGAAACCTATATTGTGACATCACATTGCTGCTGCTTTAAAATTGGCTATCTATATATATGTATATGTATATGTATATGTGTATGTGTGTGTATGTGTATGTGTATGTGTGTGTGTGTGTGTGTGTGTGTGTGTGTGTGTACATTATATATATGCATATATATGTATGTATGTATGTATATGTATATATATACATATATATACAGATGAGCCACAACACATATGTAGCATGTTGTATAATGTTAAAAAAAAAATTCTTGACTACAGCATGTTTTTGCCTGATGAGATTATCTATCCCTATAAATATCGACAACATTTATTTTGATGGCTAATAGTCTATTTTATAGGGTGAATATACCAAAATTGCCTGTTACAATGCCTCATAAATCAAAACATAGTTGGAAAACATGGGTATTTTAGTTTATTCATAACTTGGTTATTCAATTTAGATCTTGAGAAAAGCGAGATGTAACTTTGCACAACCTGACTAGCTTAAGAAAGCCAAGTTTTATGTTAGATATCTCAAGTTTCTCTTGATTTACATGATTTAGACACATGAATTTGTCCTTTTCATGTTCACCTTCTTATAAAACTCCCTGATGGTCTACCTCCTCTGAGGGACATTTAACATCAAATTGACTTGATTCTAGGAGCCCAACATATCTCACTATTGGATGAGGCCAAAAGTGCATGAGGAACTGAACAATAAATGAGCTACTATAACTTTCTTTCCAACATTTATAAGGTCGTCTCAAACTTGAGCTACTATAACTGAGTTGAATCAGTCTTGCAGTATTTTAGTTTGTGCTCTTTGGAAGTTGAAAGTACATGGACCACATACACTGAACAATGCTCACTTGCTGTGAGTGGACTTGCACTGTGTTTGGTTACAAGAAAACAAACATGGCATAAGATAAGTTGGTCGAAGTGATTGTAAGCATGAAATGAGAATTTGGAGAAGGGCAACCCTATTGGTAAAATTACTGTGACAGAAACATTTTTTGCCATTATTGCTAGAAATTCATCCGAACAGTTTTTTTCTTTTGGCAGCTTGAGAAACTCTTGATCTGCTGATTAACATTTATATTACCTGAATTCCGAACCAATTGAATGGGCCCAGCAAATAAAATTGACAGTTCTAGCCTTATGCTGACTTTCTTTGTTTTTACATACATATGTAGTTTTACTTTTTTGCCATATTTCACTTGTCCTTCACATGCATTCCAAATATGTTGAACCAATGATATATTGTTTAAGCTATTCATAGTTTCATACTAGGGTAAGTGGCACATTGTCAAAGGTAAGATTTGGATACCCCTATAGCACCATGAGACATTGTTAAACATGATTAGTGACTGCAAATATATGCAGTCATAGAGAGTATCAAGTAAAGAAATGATTATCTTTGTTGCTTGGATTGGATCTAAATGCAAGTCAATGTGTTGGGGCTTGCTTCTAAGTCAATCTTCTAAGGGATGTCCAAATAGATGACAAGAGATAATGTGCCATTATTTTGATATTAATAATATCTCATTACCTTAGTTTTGATGTCACTTATTGTGATCCTGCTTCTAACCTCCTAATATCCATGCAGAAATATCTTTAAGGATGCATCCCTTTGCAGATGAAATTGCTTCTTTGTTAGAGCATCCTCCTCTTACAACATTCATGACAAACCATGAATATTCAGACATGAGCAATTCTTATGTTTGGATAGATACAGAGCATCAGTTAGACTTACTTGCAAGACTACTGAGTAAAGAGAGAGTCTTTGCTGTTGATACAGAACAACATAGTCTTAGGTCATTCCTTGGATTTACTGCTCTTATGCAGGTAAATTTGGTGACTTTTGTTATTGAATATGGACTTATTGTCGTGATTTATTTTTCTATAATATTATATGATTGGTCGTAGCAGATTTCTACTCAAAAGGAAGATTACCTAATAGATACAATTGCTCTGCATGATGCGATGGGCATTCTACGGTCTGTTTTTGCTGATTCTTCAATTTGCAAGGTACAAAATTATGTTAATATCATAGCACTAAAAAATTTCACAAGTATATTTTTTTGTTTCATGTATCATGTGTAGCCCCTTGAGCTAACTTTAATGCATTTATGTATGAATTAAGCTAGTCATTGTCTGAAGCATCAAATTTGCAGCAAATCTTCATCTTGTAGAATTATGGGTCTAATTTGATTTGTGATGTGATCCTAATTACAGGAATGTGATGTTTTTAATGTTATAATATTATGCAGTTACTTATTTGCACAATGAAGTCCTATTCATTGAACTGGATGGAGATATGGAATACAAGAATGAATAGTAAGGACTAAGGAGACGAGGATGGATTCAGCTTTGATGGCTTTATTTTCATATATATCTGATACTTGATTGTGCTTCTCGGTTAAACTGTTGCACTCTGCATTCTTTATTCTGATTTGAAGCCATAGAGAATCCAAAAGATGGGTAAGTGGTAGGTTTATTGGAATAGAATTTGAAAGGAATCTGATATAGATTTAATTACATCTTAATAAGGGATATGATCTTTATAGGATATTACCTCTCCTATGAAGAGGCCTTTTTTTGTCTCTTTCAGAGAAGGTATCCTCCAAGAGAGAAATTATAAGAAAAAAGATAAAAGAAGAGAGTGAAGGAAGGAAGAGAAAAGAGAGATAACAAGGAATTCAAGATACATTATTCATAAAAATCTGATATGATTTACTACCAGTAGGTCTTATAATATCCTATATTTATAGGCTCTCTCATTCTTTCCTCGCCTATTTCAAAACAGTATAGAACTTAACAAGTGTTATCATCATACAAGTTGTGAGATCACAAGTTAGGAAAGTAAGTAGTCTAGACCAAGGTAGGCAATATCGAATGATACCACCCAGTACGGGCGGTACGTACCGGTCCGACAGCGTACCGGTACGCGGACCGCCCGCTACCGGTATATATATATATATATTATTTATATTTAAATAAACGAGGTGATGTCACGTCGCCTCGACGACGTCGCCCCGCATGGGGAAGGAAAAGGGCGACGTCGCCTTTTAAATAATATATATATATAAATAAATATATATATATATACCGAGCGGTATACCGTTTCGTACCGTACCAAGCGAACGTCGAAACGTCGGTACGATACGGTATTTCGAACCTTGGTCTAGACTCTAGACAATATTACAGTACACTAATTTAACATGCTTTTGGACACCAGTTTGACTTTGACTAGGATTCTAGAAGCCTTTCGTAATTGTCCTTTAACATAAGGGTGAAATACATCAACATTTATAATTTGAATATGACTATGATACAAATTAAGTTGGTGGTGCAGTTGTGATTCGATTGGGTCTTGACTCGAGTCTTGACTTGGATTATTGTTTAGATCATGGTTTGCCTTTCCAGTCCGTATCGGTGTACCGACCAGCTATCAGTATGGTACATATCAAGCTATACTGAGCTGTACCAAGCATACCGACACATGGTACATAGGGGTGTGCCGATGTACCACTCATATCGGTCCCCTGTTGGACTGGTACATGTCACCCATATCGAGCGGTATGCTGCAGTACAGAGAACTTTGGTCTAGATCGATGTATTTTGACTAAGGTTGGATGTTGAGATCCACCATCGGGCTCGCCCAAGTGCTGCAGAGCCAATAAAGATTTAAGTTTGGCCCATTTCGTCACAACCTAAGCCTAAAACTATGAAGTTATTTATATACTTAAAATGGAGTATTCACCAGATGGGCTTAGGTTGTAACTTGTATATTATTGGAAGCCTAGCCCACAAATGATGTGGGACTAATCAGATTTGGATATTACAATTTGCCATTTTTCCGACTTGAACCCCAAACATCCTCATCAGGTTCACACACACAACATCAAATAGGATCACCAGGATCCCCACAAGTTATGTGAAGTCCAGAGGCAACATGGCTGACCAGGTTGCTGTTTACATTGCTGTTAGCCTGTTACTATCCCTTTTTCATGTTTCTATTGGATTAGAGATTTACTAGGATGCACAGTTGGTGGTGTCGTAATATGGCTTGCACACCACAAGTTGGTGTTGCTTTAGTATCATTTTTGCCATAAATTGAGCCTAAAACCACGTGATCTATGCTTCCAGAAAGGATTACAAGTGTTCAGGCTCAGGATGTGGCAAAAAAGTGTAATACCATGATCTGATTAGTTTGTGTATGCCGTGGGCTATTCCTTGATCGGCACATGAGTTATAACCCATTCCAATTTTGTGAGTACTTTTTGGGGCATTTCCCACATGGTCTTGAGCTTGGAGTGTGACACTGTTAGACTATCAAGTCTTGGCTTTTGTGGAACTTTTTACATTGATGTAGTGGTTTCATGTTGCTAGAATTTTGCAACATAATAAATCTTAATTTAAAACCTAGATATATATGATTCATGGTCAAGATTTGTTATAATAAAGTTAAAGTAGTTGAAGACAATTGTCACATCACAACTTATGTTTTATAGTTGAACTTATCCAAACCGTTTGGTATGGTTTTTTCAAGGTTCGTTGTACCATGACGTATCGCCCGGTACGGGTGGTACGTACCAGTCCAATGGGGGATTGATGCGGATGATACATACCGATTTGTCGGTATATCCCACTGTACTATATGTCAATATGTCAATATGGTTCGGTACATATTATACCGATGGCCAGTTGGTACACCGGTACGGATTGATAAGGCAAAGCATGGGCTTTTTAACTATGACTAGCCAGATGAAAATAATGAGCCTATAAGTAATATGCTTTAGATATCCTGTTCTGCATCTTGTTTCAATCACATAACAAGATGTTTTGGGTGGACTGTTCCATTTCACTCAAACATGAAAACCATGGACTGTGGATCATCTGTTACATCCATTGACAGAATTTGATGGTGTGAAAGGATTGGATCCATGTTGACTTGAGAAAGCTAGGACAACATCTTGTTTATGTTGTTAATAACAAACAGATGAAATTCATGAGCAATTGTGTTCCCTCCCAGATCTTTTTTCTTACATTGGTCTTATTGGAGACTAAGGTAAACTCTGGCATGTATCACTGGCCATCCCTAATTTGTACTAAATTAAGAAGCTTTTCTTTAAAAATGTTGTATATACTTATGTGAATATAGAAAAGGAATTGAGTTGGAGGTACCGTCTTAATCCTCTCTGAATCTAGATACAATGTCAGTTTGGGTGCTTGGATGTAGCACTTTTTAATGTTACTTTTAGGAAATTATTTAGAAAGTAGGTACCAAGATGAATTTCTCAAGAGTTCATGACTCGACATGTTGGGTAGATACAAAAATTACTTTTTGCGTGATGAAAAGTATGGCTTCAAGAACAATTCTACTTTGGTTAGGTTTAGTTAAGCGGCCAAGTCGAGTTCATTTTCAAATATTTTCATATTCTTAAGTCAAATTTAAACAGGTCTTAATTTTTTTCTGAATAATTATCCATAATTCCATATATTATCTTATATTAGGAAGGCTGTTTGCATGAGATTTGAGTTTATTTTATTAGCATAAGCTAGCTGGACTTCTAGGTCCAAAATGGTAGTCAAGTGCATTGTATCTAGAGGTCATTAGGTTTAAGAAGGATTCTCATTATAATAAAATTTATTACTAAATAAATATTTCTCTTCTTTTTCATACCATTAAGGCTTAAAAAAATAATTATAATGAAGGATAAATCTTGTGAGTTTTGTAGGATAAAATGTTAAGAATATTTCAATTAATAAAATTATATATATACCGCGCGGTATATCGAAACGTATCGCTCGGTATAGTTATATCGTACCGTACCGAGCTAAGTTCGAAACAACGATACGGTACGAAATTACGAACCTTGGTTGTATATAGTATATATTATATAATACTTCTAATTGCGTTTATATTATATCTTTTGAACAATATGGAAGTTGCTTTTTCTAATCTGATTTTTTATATTATTTTAAATATAGATGAGGTTATAAAAACAGATTAAAAACTTCATCTTGTAATGAGAGAGACTAATGAGTACCTGCCCATCCTTTGCTCCCCCCAACAAAAGGTAATATGTCAACCTTAGAAGATCATGTGTATTTTTTTTTCATTTGTTCTTCTACTCAAGATATGCAATATCGTACCGTACCGGTGTTTCGAGGTACCATGTACCGCTCGGTACACCGGGGCATACCGAGTGGTTTTAAATATATTTTCCTCTTACTATAGTACTGTAGCAGTGCTACCATGTAATATTGTAGCACTGTAGTACGTTCCGTCCGGTAGCGGACGGTCCGCATACCGGTATGCCGTCGGACCGGCACGTACCGTCCATACCGGGCGGTACTATTCGAAATTGCATACCATGCTTCTACTATTAAATCGTTCTTGCCTTCTTGAATGGTGGAAAGATAAATCTGATCTAGATGCCTTAGAATGACTGTTATGTTTTTCATGTTGCAGGTGTTTCATGGAGCTGACAATGATGTTCTTTGGCTTCAAAGAGACTTTCATATATATGTTGTGAACATGTTTGATACTGCAAAGGTGTTACTACTTTTCCAAAATTATTTAACGATTTTCTTGCACATGTTTTGCTTTTTAAATTATCATTTAGCTAGTGATCACTCATGTGACAGGCATAGAGTTTTAAGATGTTTACGTAATATTTGCTAGCTAGTTTTTTTACCACTTTTAAAATATTTTAAATCTTAGCACTTGACTTTTTATATATTCTGTGCTTTAGTCAGATCAGTTTATGAAGTTTAAAATGTCTTGGTTCTAGAAATGATTTGAAATTTATGCAGCAGTTGTAAAAAAAAAAATCTTTCATCCACTACAGTTTTTGTAGTAATTTTTATTAAATAACTTGTTATTTGTGAATGCAAAATTTAAGAAGACTACTTTCTACGAGTTTATTAAAGTTTGTCTGTCAGCCTTAAGGACACTTAACACTTGGAGAAGAAAAAAAAAAGGGACAATTAACACGGTTTGATATTCAAAACGAAGCAAGACTTCTGTTTTGGTTCTTCAAAGAAAATTCATTATTGCAGTTCATTGAATGATTGGTGCCGTCTTAAACTTTGGAGTTAGGCCAAGTTAAAATTCATCCTTCAGGTCTGTTGATGTTATTACAAATTTTGACTCTATGAGCTTACAAAAGGATGTCAACAGCTAGGTTCCTGACTTGGCCATTTTCATAGTGCATAGGATTGACTCAATTTGATTGAGATATTATTGGAAATTTTGATTCAGCATATTAAAACAGGAGTAAGTACCTCTTAAATGGAACGAAAAGAGTCAAACTCTAGAAGCCTAGTTAGGTGATTGTTATATGGGATAATTGGTTGGGAAGTTGTTAGGCATTCTGGAAATGTAGAATTGAGAGCTGCACAATGGCTGGGAGGTTTAGAGATCTAGCAACTAAGTTCTTTTTGTTCATGATAATCAGACCGTGTTGTCCACATCAAGTAGGCAGCTCTTTCTGTCTCTGTTTGTCAGTCAGTCAGTCTGTCTGTCTCTGTCATCCTTCCTCGAGGTAGGCTATTGAAAATCAGAATTTAACATTTTTTGCACATCTGTGTCATAGCATGTACAGGCACAGACCAGCATAGTTTGTGCACATCTGGATTCATAACCCCCTTATATTGACAGGCAATGTCTGGTTGATGTTGTTATCAGCCAATGAATCTGCCTTTGAGTTTGAGGACAGAATGTTGTCATTATTATCCAAAGATATGTTGATTGCTGTCTAAAGTTTGGTAATATCACTCTCTGAAGTGTCTCATGGAAACCTGAATGCTTTGGTCGACCTCAACTTATATACCTTCCATACACAATAAAATCATATATATGGCTGTAAGTAGTGCCATCAACTTGGTTTACATGGATAGTGACATAATCTATGTCTTTGAATTAAATGTGATACTTCTCTTCAGAATGTCCTTATATCCGTAGTGATGTTATGTGCACGTATATTGTGGGAAATGATTTGCACCACTGTGGCTTCATATGTTTTTGAAGATATCATTAATATTCTGTTTTACTTGATTTTTGCATTGCAGGCATGTGAGATTTTGTCAAAGCCACAAAAATCATTAGCATACTTGCTTGAGACATATTGTGGAGTGTCAACTGACAAAACTTTGCAGGTTTAAATACTTATTTATAAGTCTAACTTATTCTGATAACATGATTTCATGTGCAATATATACTTCAATAAACATATCGATGCATAACATTTAATAATCATGAGATTCTAGCCAAAAATTGTCTTTGCATGTCATTGGACTAATGAAGTTACTTTTTGACAGTCATGGTACCTAGAAGGCTTCCTTTTCACTGTCAAAAGGCAATTATGAAATTTGGGATCAGAAATCAGAATCAGTCCTTAGGGTAAATAGGGATTGGAATTGAGATCAACAAATTAGCTGGATATAGGAATGAAATTTTAGTTAAAAGTGAATTATAATTCAAATTTTTTTTTCAAAAGTTATGAAGTGTTAAAAATAAAGAAATGACTGTTCTTGTGCTTCTCTGCTGATCCTCCTTTTCACCTACTAGTTGCTCATCTTCTTCACTATCACTTGGTGGCTGATTAATCACCGGAAGAAGAGGGGGCCTGGGAGTTGGCCGGGAGTTTTGTCTTGACCATGAAAATCAGGATTACTAAATCTGAAAACAGTATTGGAGTCATTCGGCGTATGAAAACTTTTTTTTTTTATATAGAACTTGCAAGTGGCATTATTGTAGCCTTTAATGTGGATTTGTCTTGCATTTGAACCAGCAGTGATCAGTTTTTTTAAATGATGATGTATTCATTATTCTTTGGGATTATATTATTATTATTGGAAGTATATAATTACCAGATTGTTGGTGTTGACAGGGGATGAGCTCATCACTCGATCACATTTATCAAACACCAAAGTGGATGCTTTATTTATATGATCTCACTCTTTTGATGTTTATTACAAGCTAAAATGTTCTTTGGGATGTAGAATTGTGCATATTAAATCATTCCTAAGTGTATTGGCTGCTATATCCTGATGGGTTATATATGTCTGTGATACAGCGTGAAGATTGGAGACTGCGTCCTCTTTCAGCTGAAATGATTGAGTATGCTCGTAACGATGTTCACTATTTGTTATATATTGCTGACTGTTTGGTCTCTGAACTCAAGAGAAAAACCCCTGGTATGCATTTATTTTTTTCAGTCTGGATTGATGCTTGGAAGATTATTGTTTAGAAATTTAATGGTTTTGAGTTATAATTTTTTGAATCAATGAATTCCGAGCAAATGGCAAGGAACCTTACTAGGATGACTTAAGATGTTATTAATCTATCGTGGTTTTTGTATAGCTTGACAATGCTGTCCTGTCAGCTTGTTTTAACATGTTTTGTTATCAAGCATTGGTGCCTCCAAAACCATATTTAAAATATGTATGCATCCAAGGTTTGCCTTACTGGTTCGAACTGGCATGCCAATTGGTCGGTGGCAAGGTACGTGTCACCTCATACCGGTCGGTGTGTCAAGAGTTGGCGTAGTGGTGCATGTCGATGGCACAGAGAAAACCCCAAAAACCCCTTCGAAAATATCTGAACATTAGGAAAAAAAAAACTTAAATTAGGGTTTTTAAGTTGGAAATAATTATAAATTTAGTATAATTTAAGCAACAATATTCTAAATTATGAAAGAATAGTGGCTTATATCTTTTTAGGGTTTTAATGAGCAGTTTGGCGACATGTTCCAAACCATCCTTCCTTTGATATTGAATTATCTAAAAAAAATATTTTGAGTTGTTAAATTTCGAGTTGAACTTTAAAATTCAAATGAATGAAGTAATAAATAGGCTGATCAATGGATAAATCTGGTTTTACCACCAAAAAGAATGATGGGACTCCACGGGCGATGGATCGAGGTCCTCGATCCTATATATCTGTATATCAATATGATATGTTTGATGGACCCACTCCTGAAATTAATCCCACAGCATAGTATACTAATAGTCTGATACACTGTATACCATCGGTGTATCAATGTGGTGATGGTCATAGTCTGATCATCGTGAGCCACACGTGTCCGAGGCAGCTCTTGAAGCAAGTACAATTATGACATGTATTAGTGTGGAGATTGGAGATTGCTTAAACTTCTACTTTCTCCAGTAATATGCTGCTCTGTATCATATGATCGATCATCGTATTGCTCCTCGGAGAAGATTGACCAACTATCATCGTATTGTTATTGGCTGTAAGATTCTCCATAATATGATAAGCTCAACTTTGTGTCTGCGTCGTGTAGGCTCTAGTGTATCTACTCAAAATCATCCACTCTCTTCCCTTTTCCCCTCCCCTTCCCCTTCCCTATATAAATTTGACTAGTACCTTATCGAGTTCCATAATTTGAATCTTGGGTGGCATGCATAAAATACTACTTCTCGATCCATGCACAACCCTCAAACTATGTAGACGAGACCATCGACTCCGTAGTGTCATCGCCATCATCAGTCGAGACACTACTATCCATGTCGTTGTCATATCTACTGACAAAGTGGGTTGCTGAATGCGATTGAGAATGTGTCTCATTGCTCGACTCGATTGCTGAATAAAGGGGTAGAAAGGGTTTAAAAACCCATAAATCTTGTTCAAATTATCAAATGGATCGTTTGAATTCAATAAATCCCAACCCTTCATCGGTGAAGGTCAAAATCCGATCGTTATCGATCAGTACAAGTCGGTAACGGTCAGATTTCGTTCATTCCACTTGGTATAGTCCCCATATCGAGCGATATAGGATCATATGTCATGGAACGCCTGGTAAAGGGTGGTCTGTGTGCCAGTCCCTCGTCGAACCGGTATATATTGCCCGGTACACCACGGCATGGCGAACACTGTATGCATTTATGGTCTATGCATATCGTTATTTTCAATTTTCTATCTCTAGCCTAGGTATACAAATTTCATATTTCACATATAAGTTTGTTCAACTATCAGGATTGTTTGAATCTTTGATAACCATTTACTGAAGGAGTCCTTATTGTGGTTCTGCACTTAAATCAAAGGTTGACAACACATTTTATGCTTTTCTGGAACTTATTGTGGTGCATTGGGTGCTAAATGAGATACTTCAATTGTTTCTAAAATCTCTATTTTTGAATCCTCTAATCAGTTGATTTAGTTGGATGCAGTCTATTTGTCGATGTGTATCTCAACCTCATCTAGTCATTAATGCATGCACATTTGTTATTTGTCTGTGTTTTTCCACTTTTATCAAGTAGAGTTATCATTGGTGTGTTTCCCATCTGATCAAAGAAAAAGATCTGTCTATTTTCTACTGTGTAATGATGAATGAGAGACTTAGGATTGAATTTTAGGATCTCTGAACATGCTTTCGCCAAAGAGCGCAAATTATTTGTGCAGTAAGCTAATGGGATATATTTACCTTTTTAACTGAAAATTAATTTTTCCAAAGAATAAATTTTCATCTCCTGAGTTGTGATGATGAGATCGAGTAAGTTCAATATTATTATTGTGTCTCTCTCAAAAGGCCATCATTGTTATGAAAATTGTAACATCGACATCATTTAGAAACTATTTAATCGGTAATCAGATCTTTCAGCTTCTCTGGATGACAAGTTGAATTTTTTCTTCGAGGCCAGTCATCGGTCAAACATGGTCTGCATGCAACTGTATGCCAAAGAAGTTGAATCTACCCCTGGGGCTTCTGCTGCAGCTTCTATATTGTCACGAAATTTGAACATTGTAGGGATCACATCCTGGAGAAGGTTGGAAATGAAGGTATTCTTCTTTTCACGTTATTTCATATTGAACTCATTTATGCACTAAGTTGGTGTTCAACTCAAAAGCTTCTTTCTTCTGTTTTCCCAATTTCAGGATCTTATTTGGATATTCTGTGCATGGAGAGATTTAATGGTCAGTTCTATTATACTCAAAAGAGTATGATTTATAGTTTTCTTTTAAATTGTTTTCCTGTCGCTGTTTTTTTCAAATAAATTTCTTTTCAGTAAAGCAGATATCATACTATTCTTTTACTTTCATAAGTTTCATGAAAAAATGAAACTATTTTGTCTGTTAACACTAACAAAACAAACTATGCATCAAGTGTGGGACTAAGTATGGTATGTTGGCATCCGTACAATGGTAAATATTCAGTAATTAGGCTATCCAACTTTCGTAGTATGTGCTGAGCTATGATTGTTCACAAGTTCTATATGGCAATCTCTTATTGAAGTAGATCAGTGATTAATGTCTGGCAGTACATTATTATTTTTACCGGCTTGATCAATGGATCGGGTTGCAGATTATACAGTTTCAAGAGGCATCTTGTATCTATTAAAAATCTTCTGAAGATGTTTCAAGAAAAGCTAAAATTTTTATATTGATCCAATTAAAAGGGTAAACACTGATAATTCTGCTGAATAATTGTTGGGGGGAACAATTCATTTTTTGAACACAACCATTCATGTGAAAATTATTATATGATCATATTCTATTTTGAACCCTCAACATTTGGTTCGAAATAAAATATGATCATATTCTATTTGAATGTGTCCTCTAGCTTATTGCAAGGTCCTGAACTCGTATCCCACCTTCATCACTTATCCTTTGTCAAAAAAAAAAAGAAAAAAAGATCATATTCTATTTCTGGGCTCATGTCCTGCTGTCAATGTAAATTTGTATCCTAAAGAGTTAGAACTTATGATTTTGTTGTTATTGTTTTATTGTTGTATATTATATTTCTGCCAACTTTCCTATTTGAGAAAAGGATCTAAAATATTCCTTTGCATGCTGTATATTGATTTACCCTATGGGGATTTCTTCTGTTAGGTGGGATGGTTTGTCATCCTATGAGGGTTTCTTCTGTTCAGTGGGGATGGAAAAATGAATGGAAATATGTTTGGCAAAGTTGCCATATAGAAGTATGGGGGCATGTTGATACCTATATAACACAACATGGTGATGCCCGTATACAGGTCAGCCCAAGCCATAGATTGGGCTATCCATGTGTTAATATTGCCAGCATAGCTTAGTCAATGCGTATTGATACCTCTCTAGAACAACAAGCTTTGATGGATGGGTTCGACCTGGTCTTGTTCCCTTTTGCTAGAGTATCCGAAAGAGAGAGATGATAGAATTTTGTGTTTGTTAAATCCAGAAGAAACTTTTGACAGAACATAGGCTTTCCTCTTGGAGAATAGATGTTATTGCAAGTAGAGCATCAGCTTTTGTTTCTAACATTAATTTGTCTTCATCTTTTTTTGGAAGTTTATAATCTCAAACTTCGTCTACTGTTAATATTTGTTTTTATTTTCTTAATGAGATGAAATTCAACTATGTACTTATCTAGTGTTGGCATGGTTTAGCACAGGGCTATTGATATAAAACATACTGACTCGTGCTGGTCGGTGTGACATTCCTTGCTTTGTACATCTTAGGGGCAGTAAGATTTTTATGTACAAGTTCATATTGTACATTGAGACACATTCTACTAATTGCAAACAAAGTTCACGTGATCCATTTCATGATGTATGACATTACATTATTTGGACAATTTCTTGAAACATTTTTGTTCTTGGCTGATTTGCAAACTGTCACACCTACTTATCATGAATAACTAGCACTACAGTAAATCATTTATAATATGCACATGGTGATACCGATAGCCATCATTAGTATGATTATATTATTTAAAAACAGGGATCTTTCTGTTTTTGACTTCTTTTTGCACTCTCTAGAGGTTTACATTTATTTATGTTTAGGATAATGAACCATATGTAGAACTGGACCAGTTTGGACCACCTTGGTTGGTTTACACTGGCACAGATATGGCTCATTGGGCTTCACTACATTAGGACTCACTTGGGACACCATAAAGCTAAGTAGTTACCAACTTGCTGCTGCCTCTTCTCATCAAAATTGATGCCAGAGGAGTTTTTTTTTTCCCTTTCTGAGAATCAACGGTGAACTTGGATTTGCTTTTTCTTACATTATCTCAGACTGATCATTTACACACACAACATTTCATGACACGATGGCAACTGTCCCTGGCAACCAGCAGGCACAGAGAGTGCGACTGAAAATGAAAATTAAAACCTTCACATTATACATAATTGAGACATGACAAAACCGTGTGAGTTTCTGATATTCTCTGGTGCATGATACATTCAATTTACATGCTTAATTTATTAGGTTTTACAATAACTAAACAACTTCACGTCATGCAAGTTTTCCCTTTGACCTTCTCTTGCCATGTCCACATACTAGAAAATCCAGTCGTTTGCACTGAATTCTTTTTCTTTGTGTGTGAAGTTGACTAGTGTTCCTTATCTCATGTAACATTCCTATAGTTTTTTATTATGGTAGTGTTTCACAATGTTGCATCTTTTACTGAATTTTTGGAGCAATGTTTTTGTCCTAATGCTTTGCTGCATTCTGCAGGCCCGAATTCATGATGAGAGCTTACGATATGTTATATCAGATCAAGCCATAGCTGCTCTTGCTGTAAAAGCTCCAAAAAGTCCAACAGAAATATATGATGTCATATTACATGTTGATATAAGTAATGGTTTAAATGCTCATCCTGCCTTACCTTCACCATCACCTATTGCCAAGAATCATGTGGAAGATCTTTGCATTCTCCTACAGGAAATGAACGCCAATATAGATGATGTTTTCAGAAGATTTTGGGACAAGCACCTAGATCATGCTCAGTGTTCTCCACTTTCAGCATACAACTATGGTCTTCTATCTGAAATCAGTCTGAAACATGCTGGTATGTCATTTTCAAAGCCAAGTGTTGAAAAGTTCACTCCAATGGTTGGCAAAAGAGCCTCCCGAGAGCTTTTTATTCAGAAATTCTCTTGCAAATCGCCAGTATACCATAATTGCAGGATCTATGCTAGTGATGGAAGATTGCTTTGTTATTGTGATCGAAGGAAACTGGAGTGGTTAGTGAACCTTGAACTTGGCATACCTGGTACATCTTGCATTTAATTTTTTGATGCTTTTCTTTGTTATTCATTGTAGGTATGTGCAGCGAGATTTGGCAAGAATAGTAGAAGATGATCCTCCAGCAATTATGCTTCTTTTTGAACCAAAAGGCCGTCCAGAGGATGAAGATAACGAGTTCTATATTCAGAGTAAGAAAAACATGTGTGTTGGATGTGGGGAGAAAAGCCACTACATACGCTACAGAATAATACCATCCTGCTATAGAATGCACTTTCCTGAGCATTTGAAGAGCCACCGTTCTCATGATATTGTTTTGCTCTGTGTGGACTGTCACGAAGTAGCTCATTCTGCTGCTGAGAAGTATAAGAAGAAAGTAGCACAGGAATTTGGAATTCCTCTTTTTGTGCAAAAAATTGTTAATTTGGGAGAAAGCACAGTTGCTACTGTAGCCTCAACATCAGTGAACCCAACAGAAGAAACAGGTGTCGCTCCTTTGCAGTTACGAACTGCTGCTATGGCTCTCCTACGCCATGGATCCAACATGCCATCAGGAAGGCTTGAGGAATTGACGCAGGTTAGAACATTTTTAATATTTGATACCAACATTAGCATCAGTTGTAGTGTTTACATCTACTTAATGAGTGAGACATCTAAATTGAAAGTCACGTTCACGTGCAAATTCTGAGAATTCCTTGCTCATATGAATAGATCCATTCCAGCTTATAATAGAAATCAGAATGATGGATGTCACGTTGCAAACACAAAATTAAATAACTGTTTTGCCTTATGGATTTAGGACAAATAGGAGAAAATAGTTGCACTTCTCTCTGCAGAATTTCCTTGTCCAGAAATCCAGTGTTACAGAGCATTGGCATGCTTCCGTGCTAAAAAAATGTCGAGTTTTACCCAAGGTTTTAAATTTTGTACCATACCTCCTGGTACGGGCGGTACATACCGGTCCGCTAACCTATCAGCACGCAAACCGCCCGCTACCAGATTTTTTGCCCTGTATCGGACGATACGGGGCTGTACCGGGTGGTAACGGTCGAAATTTCGTGTCATCTTCTCTTGTCATCTTCCTGAATTTGTAGATACTCAGGGTCCCACATACAACTCTGTATTATTTCCTTTGAATATTCTGATATATTTGCTTATGCTAGAATAAGTCATTTATTATTTATACTGCCAATGGATGCACTTGAGCAAGTTGTCCTATATACAACTCTGTATTATTTCCTTTTGCATATTCATATGTATTTACTTATGCTAGCAAGCCATTGTTTATTGGTTCTGCCAACGGGTGCACTTGAGCAAGGGGTGAGTGTGACATGATGTTCCCGATGCAGATTGTGAAGACATACTTCGGTCGACAGGAAATTTCTGCAGAAGATCTGGAAGCTGCATTACTTGTTGGCATGAGTCCTCATGAGAGAAGACGGTTTGAGAAAAAAAGAGGGTTATCTTTTAGACATAATGAGCAGAATATTATATATAAAAATGATACATCAAGTGTTGCACAAACAGCTGAAGATAATGACAAAAATAATGGTAGCATGTATGTTGCCGAGGGATCATCGGAATATAAGTTTAAGGATACTGATAGCAGACGGAGAAGTTTGTCTAATTCATCCATGATTGATACAAGCAGTGCCTTGTTACTCAATAACAATACTACTGTTGCTAATAGCATACAAATTCTGGATAGAGTTCAGGAACTTGAACAAGAAAATGTTTCCAGTATGAATGAGGGCAATAAAAATGAGAATCCATCAGATGGGGCTAGAAGGAATCTGATACCTTCCATGTCTGAAGTTGCTTCTTCAGGAACTACAAAAAAGGTGTCACTTTTAGGGCACGGACCACATGGGAAACATGTTGTAGAGCATTTACTATGCAAGTATGGAGAGGATGGAATTCAACAATTTTGTCAAAGGTGGAGAAAAGTGTTCGTTGATGCCATTCATCCCCGTTTTTTGCCATACGGTTGGGACATAATGCACAGGTAATCAATAGATTAGTTTTTCTTCTTTTTTTTTTCCATGTGCACTACAGAAAGAAGGTTCTTATTCTTCTTATATCAGCATTTATTTTTTGAAGAAAATCTGGATTCATCTACAATTGGATAAGCAGGAAAACCATCACTTTATTTGTTTAAACACATCATTGCTCTCATATATAATATTGAAGATATTATGCTAGTGATCTTAATGTCCAGATCATCTAGTCACTTCTATACAGTTTGTGCATTTGGTGAATCACTAAATCTTACAAATTCAGAATGTATATCAGGTATCTGCTTTTACATCAACTGCATTTACTGAGCCACAGTTGAAAATTTGAAAACCCATTTAAAACTATAGAACAAATCAAAGACTGGTGATAATAATTTGAAATCCCCAACTTAATCCAAGATTTCTATGTTGACCGCTAACCCAGCAAAGTCTGGACATTTGTGGAGAAGCCTGAAGATGATATTTCTTGGTTGTGTTTCACGATCAACTTCCCACTGGGTATCTGAGTTTTGATTCAACATAGACAACTTATTTTACAGTTTTTTGTTTTACTACTATAGATTTGCAATCTACATTGGTGACTTCCATTGCTTATTTGTTTGTATTACCAATAAAGCATACATTATAATTAATTGTGGTTTATGGTGGGAAATACCATTTTGGCAGACTTATGAACTGTTGTTACAGAAGGTTACTCGACCTGATCATCTTCCATGGGTAGGATCTTTTTTACACTTCAAAATAGAGCTCCTACCTTTCCGTTATATCCATATCCTCAACATTGTAATACAAAGCTCTTCCAGGAAAACCCATTCTCAATAAACTGCCTTTTAAAATAAACAACTACAACACTGTCTTTAGTCTCAGCTTTTGTGATTAGCTGCATGATGGAGTTCCAGATTGGCTTATGCTTAGCTTAGGTGTTTTGAGTGTAATCCAGGTTCTAGGCTGAGTTCCATATATTTTCATTTCAATCCTTTAGTGTCTAGAATATTTTTTTGTAGGAATTCAATCATTAATTTTGATATCTTTGAAAAAGGAATAATCAGATCACTAGGTTAAATTTCTAGTCAAAGCAGGGATTAGGTGTAACAAGAATATACTCACGATTCTGCTTCAAAGAAAGAAGAAAAAAAAGGTCTTTTTCCTCTGTATCTTCTCAATCTCTACTTTCAGCAGCACACTGATTTGAGGGTAAAATTCATGTAGCTATTGACAATTGATTAGATCAGAAAGATACCTCATTGAGTATGTAAGCAGTTGTTCTTTATCCTGCATCATTTTGGTTTTGGATGATATAAAACAAAATGGAATGTCTTTCTAAAGGAGAAAAGGATTAATCTTATCTTGTTTAAAGGAGAAAAGGATTAATCTTTTGATATTGCTATTCAGTACAAAACAAATGTAGTGATATTTTATTTTCTTGAGCTTACCATTAAATTTAGTAGTTAGTATATGTTGAGGGTTATTTCATAGTATTTTTTATTCACTTTGTCTTTTTTGGTTTTCTTCTTGTAATGTTTTGTACTGAATTAGTTTGGTCTTCTTGGATGCTCTACATGCTTTCTCTAGCACATGTATGAAAAACTTTGAACTGCTCTTACTCAACACAGTGCCCCTTTTCCACTATTGAGAGATAAAGGGATCATGTTCTCCTTTTGGTTTTCAGTGCCAAAAAAATTGTGAAATGCATTTCACTGTTAATAGTATAACCATGGAATACAAGCTGTGCAACCTTGATTCGGTTGTCATGTTTTTCTGTGTGACTGTTGTAAAGAGTTGGATTATAGTCATCAGAGTTTCACCCTAGACTTGAGTTGGTGCTGTTTCAAGAACCAATTCTCCTGGTATTTTAGTTTTCACAGACAGGGTCATTATCTGCAGTGTAGACAAGTGTAATGTTGCAAGCGGGTGAGATGCATCTTTGGTTTTATTGATACATTCTTTTTCCTTTTCCTTTTTTTTCTTCTGGCAGTGGACGTCGAGATTTTGGCGAGTACAGTGTTTATAGCCCTGCAAAAAGGGTTGTTCAAGATGCCAACGTTTTGGACTAGACTTATCTGCCCAGGTACTTAAACATTTCTTCTGCACCGGAGATCTCGGCAGTCTGGTTGGACATTCTTAATCTCTAAGTTACGAGGTGAGAGGCTAAATTGGTCGAGTTCATTGTTGCATTGTATCTTTGTCTTGTTCAATGGTTATGACCTTGATAAACCGTGATCTGCCTATGAAAACCTCTTGAGCTTTGTGGTGATATGATCAAAACTTAACATATCCAATCAAATCATAAATAACAAATGATGAGTCAATCAATCAACATGGGACATCATCCAAGCTTGTCTATATGTGACACCACTTGAATGTATCCAATCATCACGACAACCATCGCTCAGCCTGGGGCTCATAAAAAAAAGATAGGCCTTTTCAGGTATGTACTTAATTCATTTGAGCTTTTGTTAACTTATGCAGGGGTTTGGTTTTGTTGGGCATTCTCGTGAAATTTGCAACTGATGATGTAATTTATTCTGAAAGATCCTTTTGATGCAGAAGCTAATTCTGAGCTGGACAAAAAAAAAAAAAAATTGACAAAACAGACATCACCAGGAAAGACGCATGCAATCAATCAATCAACCTAGTAGCAGGACAGGGAACAAGCATTAGGTTCAATTCTAGCAGTATATCTATCATGGCTTAACATGAAAAGAAAACCTATGGCGATGATATATGCCAATCGAGTCAGGCCATCATTATCTAGAAATTATCTCTCTTTAATTAATTGCAGCATCAGATGCAACACAACATTCAATATATCATGTAAACACATTAAATACGTACTAGATCCCATGATCTATCTAATTGTATATCGATGCTAATTTTATCTATGAAACTTAAGTCTATGCCTCGGTCACTAGCTAAGCTGATTTACTAATCTCAAGACTGAAGGGAAATTCAAAGACATTTGATTCTACCCTACCAAAATGATGAGAACTGAACAATAAGCTAAAGATCTTACATATTTCGTTTGATAAACGTGATGTAATATTTCATAGAGGAACTTTCTAGTTCCTCAAGGAATTGAGACCATGAATAAGGCTTGAAGGACTTAAAAACAGTTTTCTTCATCCACACTGAGCATATGAGCTTTTGTTAAATGCTACCAGAAAAGAAATGATAAATCAAAAAGTATATAACTACTTCAAATTACAATTAAAGAAACATAAGACCAGAGAAATCACAACCTTAAAGTCTTCCTTCCGTCTAGCAGATGCCAATAGTTACAAGAACTATATATGGTGTATGCTTGTACATAACTGGGCCAGTCACATTAAAGTTGATTATTCTTGTGATCCTGTAGAAAATTTTAATTATCATGGGAGGTCAGAAGACATTCATGTTTATTGCCTGATCAGAAATCAGAAAAAGGTTTTATAATCATCATAAATTAGCAAAAAGAGACAACTTTAACTAGAATAAGTCGTCCATGTTAATAATTCCACTGAACTTTTAGTCAAGGCATAAAACTATTTACGAGCTCAGGCCAGGTACCGTGAACATGGTCGTCATCTGGAAAAAAATCAGGCTTTGACTCAGTTATGATGTGTTCCTATCAAATTTAGAAAGAAGAAATTGCTTAGTTCTACAATGAAAAAGAATACATGAGGAAGGATTAAGATGTCAGATTCTTAGTAAAGCAGACTTTGTTTGTAGCCATCACAGAATTTTCAGGTTACCTTTGTACTAATTCTGACCATTCCTGTGAGACCATATGAGTGTGCAACAACCAACATAACATTTGTTAGCCTACAGATCTATTATGCTTTACTAATGGAGTTTCCATGGTTGTCTTGCAAGAAAATTTGAAGATAGCATCAGCTAAGACTGACCAAATAAGGCCATCATGATTAAAAGATTGTACAGAAAAGGCAACATGGAACCAACTAACCAAGCACAAATAAGGCCATTATGCTTTACCTTTGTACTAATTCTGACCATTCCTGTGAGACCATATGAGTGTGCAACAACCAACATAACATTTGCTAGCCTACAGATCTATTATGCTTTACTAATGGAGTTTCCATGATTGTCTTGCAAGAAAATTTGAAGATAGCTTCAGCTAAGACTGACCAAATAAGGCCATCATGATTAAAAGATTGTACAGAGAAGGCAACATGGAACCAACTAACCAAGCACAATTTTGAGTCTAGTTTAAACTATTGAGAGTAGCTTATAAGATGACCAGGATGCATAAACCTATATTAACTCAGAGGAATTAAAATAATGCCACTTGCAGTTACATTGATGTAAATCAGAAGTAACAAAAAAGAAAAGGTATAAAGGATGAAATGAATAGATTGCTCCCGAATAGAAATGGACATAACCATGTTGCTCAGGTATTTGGCAGACAAATGACCTCTTTTCTACTTGTAACTGGACCGCTGGATCCTGACTCCTTTCCTGATTAGGACTCCTTGAAATCAGTTTCCATCTCTAGGCATTTCAGAGACAAACTGATGTCCCAATATAAAAGCTGGAAGCATGCATCTCGAATTTCTGTAAGTACTCCTAGTTTTCATCTTCTATAAATGATTGGCCCTTGACTTGACTTGGGCAGGGATACAAATCAGATCCAATCAGCTCAATAACATTGGTTTGATTTGTGATGTTGCTCCAAAAGGATCTTAATGGCATGAAAAGAATCCATGCAACCAAGCCCAAACAACTGGGCCCTCACAGACTATTTTTGTGGCTGTTGTATGCAGTTTTATGTACATTTACAGCTTAAAATTATGTGGCATATCTTCACCTAATTCATAGTTGCAAGCACTCAATACTAAGAAGAACCACCTTATACAAACAATAAACATCTACTTACAAGTAAACATTTACAAGGGTGCCAGGTTCTTAGTCCACGTGTTTAATTTAAACTAGTAAACTAACAATTGAACCACCAATTATGGGCCAACAAGGTGCCCTTCACTCAAAACCTTTTTAAACATCAATACTTCGTCCATCTTTTAGTTTCACATCCCCCATTAGTGAAGACGGCTCCAAATTTTAGATGTTTTTGTCAGTTATTGATGTTTATTATAAATTTAATATTTTTGATTCACCACTTGAACTAGCTATCATGTGTTAGATGAACATACTTTCCTCACATTCAATTAGGGCATAATGTCTACTCCCCATTCAACGCAATCTTCAAACTTCAAATTTCCATGAAGCATAGAAAGATAACCTAAGAGGCACCCCGCACAACACAAGGATTGCACTAGGACATCCATGCTAACTAATGTCATCGAAGTGTATGGACTTGATACAGCATTCCTATCGAGACCCTGTCAAGAGCATGTCAATGCACCAAATTTCTAGCATAAAGAACCTTCGCTAATTTATACATATTAAGGGACATGCCAAACTAAAAACCATAGCCATGGGCACAAGATTACAAATCAGAAAAAAAAAAAAAAAAATATATATATATATATATATATAAGGGAAAGGAAGAGGAGAAAAGAAGAGAAGAAGATGCAACTGCAAGTTCAGCTAGAAAAGAAAAGGCTGAACACAAGGACAAAAATGTTCAACTTGAATATCAATGCTTGCTAAAAAGAACATGCATTGCCATGATTAGCATAAATAAAATACTAAATTCTGATATCTGATAACACTGGGAACATCTTCCAATGATCTGATCACTTAAAGAAAGTCAAAATCTAACAAATAAAAATGTGTCGTGAGGGACTGATTCAACTATTCATGTATTCATAATGAATTGAATCTTAATAGCGTACCTGTTTGTTATTACTGAAGCAAATTCAGTAAAAAATTTCTCGATTAAGTTTTCTGGAGACTCATAAATGAACTTGACTCCAGCAGCATCATTTAACTCTTGCAGAAATGAGCACATACATTTTGCCCATAATTTTCGAAGGTCCTCTTCATCAACTGTAATTTAAATGCATAAGTTCATCCAAAAAAAATTGAAGAGAAAGCAACATAAAAGAGAACATACATACAAGAAAAGGAATTCCTAATATCATAAATTTCAACTTTAGATCCATCAGCAACTTATGCATATGTTGGCATTCTCTAATGCTGCTAGGCTTTGTTCCCCCTCATATCCTGTCGTTTAAATGGAAAAGCAAAACTAAGCAATAAAATGCATAGGTCTTCTAAAAGAAAACAAAGTAATGCAAAAAATATAAAAATTAGGCGACCAACAAACACTTTCAAGAAATGTCATTGTCTGGTTCAGAATTGGATCAAGAATCCCATTTCATCTGATGAACTCTATTTCGAGTTTAGAATGGATAAGGAAAGTTATCAAGTCATAAGGAATCAATTCTTCGAATCCAAGTTGCATGACGAAATGAGTTCTTGAAAGCGGAGTTCATCTTTTTGTGTGATGCGCATGATGCCTTTTCTCCATCCTCTTCGATTCCTTCCTTCCTTCATCACATTGCTGCTGTCCTCTTTCTTTCCCTTATTTCTATCTGTTCTTGCACATTCTTTCTAAGCAACAGGTATAAAACCTACGGTTTCCCTTATTCAAGAATCAAGATTTCTGCGGAGCTGTACCGAAAACCAGACTGAAAAGGTCCCATAAAAAAACACAGAAATCGTGAACCACAAATCTTTTGCCTGCCATGAACGCACGCAAAGCGTACGTCGCCAGATCATCCAACAGAAAACCAAAGATCACCCTAAATCCTACCTCAAATCATCCACCACAAAACGAAAGATCATCTCAGTCCATCTAATTGAGGATCAACCCAAATCTCTAATTCGGCAACAAAACAACGATCAAGAAGCGGGGCGAGCGGGAGAGCGATAAAAAGAAAGCGAGATTGGGTGGCTGATTGGCCGCGGTAGCCTCTTCCTCGCGCTCGCTCTTGGGTTTCTTGGGGAAATTTGAAGAGCGAAGAGACCTCCGCTGTCGCTTTATGAATATTTCTCTTTTGTGCTTTCTTGAATATTATTATTTGTTTATATATATATATATATTCAGAATTCGAATTTTCCAAGAAGAATTGGGACAAAATTATTGGAGGGTTTATTTGAACGACTAATACTTAATCAAGCATGTGTGATGGATCTTAAAGATGAACGGACAGATCTTTACGGATTTAGGTACAGAAGTCCTCCAATGGGCTCAGACCAGAACTATAAATTTGGATTTCTAATGGGCCAACTCATACGAGCCCAACACCCAAAGCCCGTTCTATCCATCGATTTCATATTAAGATAAGTCAACATTATTATGCTAAGCATGGTAATCATGTTAAAATAAACCTGTATACGTAAGATGGTGCCTGTATATTGCACGACAAAGTTGACTCGATCGTGGCTATGCACAAGGCAAAGGATGAAATAGTAGACTGCCACGCCAAGTGCATGAACGATTAGCTAAGGGACGACAAGGTGGGGTAGCTTCCGAGAACGTCCCTCCTTTGTGCTCGCTCACTCGCGCACTCGCATTCACCGTAGTGCCAACACCAGACGTCTCTCTCTGCGAAAAGGAACCGACGAGTGACGACGCTGGTCCTTTTCCATCCAAGTTGTTTGTCGTGCACCCAAAACGCGACATGTGTGTCGTCGAGTGGCGGTGCCAGGTGTTCTCAGCTGCATCACAGCTTCAAGCGCCAGCCCCCCTCAATTATTGCACGCACTTTATTCCCCCCTCCCTCTGTGAAGTCCACACACTCACAGTACTACCCACCACCTAGTGTGCCACTTTGCCACGGCTCTTCCCCCATTTTCGACCAGCTTCTCTCTCTCTCTCTCTCTCTCTCTCTCTCTCTCTCTCTCTCTCTCTCTCTCGCTATCGATCTAATTGCTGTGAACTATTTTATTATCATTATTCGACAACAGGCGCATGGCCAAGTCACAGTTCCAACACACATCAATAATCTCACTTTTTTTATGTTTGCTTGTTTTTGGGAAAAGGAAAAAAGAAGGGGGGGTGTTGTAAAGAGAGAGGAAAGGAGTGCTTCAAAAGTCGGGACGGCTCGGGTGGACGGATTACAGGTTCAACCGGAGAAGCCGGTCTGGCTCCAAACTGCGTCGCGAACCCGGCTCATGTCGCGGCCTTTGAGGGTCCTCCCCGCGCCTTCCAGCACCGACGTCGCCAGGCACCTCCCGTGCGCCCTGGCCAAGTACTCGTGCGGCGGCAGCCACTCCCCATCCGCGTCTTCCTCCTCCCGCTCCGGTGACGGCCCTCCAGAGCGGGTCCGGAGCGCCCACGGCCACACTGGCACGTCCACGGGAGCCGAAGCCGCCGCCGCCACCACGCTGTGCCGCTCGTATGGCGGATGGGGGGCCGGCGCCCCTGGGTACGCGTCCTCCAATGCCAGGGAGAGCCCGCCGACGTGCCGATCGGCCCAGCGGCGGGCGCCGGTGAGGCCCGTCCCGGGCCGGCCCATATCGTGGTGGTCGCCGTCGTCCACGGCGGCGGAGAAGGCCGGGTGATCGTCGGCGGCGGTGAGGACGGCGGGCCAGACGTCGTCCTCGGAGAGGTCGGGAAGATCGGCGGCGCCTCCGCCATCGCAACGGGCGGTGGGGCCGAGGAGCCGCTCCGCCCCGCGCCTGCGCCCCTTGGCCATAGTCGCCGCCGCCGCCCAAGGGTACGCGCAGTGAGGGAGGGAGGATCGTCCGTCGTAAGAACCACGCGGTCGCGAAGGAACTGCCGGCGCCGCTATTATTTATAGGCCGAAGCGCGTCATTTGGGGCTTGGTTTCATTTCGTCCATTCTCGGTGGAGCTCATTAGACGTAGCAGTCTAAGCTCTTGTCCGAAAGTGGTGGGCCCATGCGCACGTGGGTACGTTCTGGGGCAGGAATTGCTATTGGTCGGACCAAGATTTATCTGAGAACATCGTTAGAGTATACCCCAAGAAAAAATGAAATTACGATCGTTATCGATGGGCTCACTACGAATCATGGACACAAATCATAAGACATGTGGCATCTCCATGATCAGTGGCGACAAATCGATCGTTCGAGGTGGGCCAACGTTGACATGACTCGCACCGATCAAAGGCTCGTGAGAGACCTCATGTGATAATAATCGCACCCCTATAATATAAACGAGTTCAAGTCATGGTATCTTCTTCTTCGCGTTACCTTTCCTGGTCAAAATTGTATGAATTATATGAATCTTGTATGCTACTGTAGTCTAAGATGACCATAGATAATTATGGCTGTAGTTCCACTGCAACGAGGCATAGATCTGAGACAAAAGTAGCTCAAGATTAATCCAATCTTCCATCTGTTCAA
This sequence comes from Musa acuminata AAA Group, assembly GCF_036884655.1. NCBI lineage: Eukaryota > Viridiplantae > Streptophyta > Magnoliopsida > Zingiberales > Musaceae > Musa > Musa acuminata. Next base: position 41,514,733 of record NC_088341.1, read on the forward strand.
AGAACTGAAGCACCTGAAAAAAAAAGAATAAATTGCTGTTAAATGTTATTCTAATGTCATGCATTATGGTGGAATCAGAATCTAACCTGCATCCAGACACATAGCTCAGCTCCTTACACGCATTACTTAGGCTTGTCTCCTCTAATAGGCTTCTTACTATGCTTTGGAATCTTATTTCAACTCTCTAATCAAATTATTTGCTTTGATTCACGTGGAGAAGAAGGGGAGTTGGTTTTGATTGGGACATCATCATGATTGTGATGGTGTTTTCCATGTGGTGCCGACACCGCTGCCAAGAAAGTCTGTAATCTCATACCGAAGCTTTTACCCAAACCCAGCTTCCCTGGGCACATCAGCTTTCTGCACTGATGTATTTGCACGTGTACTGCCATGTCCTCTGAGAAAAGCATCTAAATCAGCTTGAAGCTTAATCAACTCCGAGTGTCTCTCCTCGAGCATAAGTTTTGTATCTACCAGCTTCATTTGTACCCTCTCTTCACGCCAAACGTCTGCCATCTGCAACGTGTTTCTCTCTTCATCCAATTCCTCTCGGAGTTTTGTTGATTCCCTCTTCAAAGATTCTACTTCAGCTTTGTTGTCTCCGATCTCTTTTGCAAGCTTGTTGCACACCTCCTGGATAAGCTCACGTTCCTTCCTCTCCTTCTCATAGTTCTGCAAGTACTGCTTTGCCGATAACTTGGCCTCGGTAAGCTCACTCACCAGCTTGGAGCTCATAATCTCCATCCTCTTCCGGCTTCTCCTCTCTCTGTTGAGGTCATCCTTGATGGCTGCTATTATGTCCCGAACTTTCTCATGCTTACTGATCTGCCATGAAGCCTTTTCCTCCCAAGGCTTCCTCATGAAGCAACACAGCTTTTGCCTCGCTGACTGTCTCTCATTTTGAAGCTCATCAAGGTAGAGATGAGCCTGCTCGAGCTCTTCCCACAGAGAAGAAGTGACAGAAGCAGTGTTCAGCCGAGTATTGACAAGTTTCTGGTGACCATGATTATGACAAGTCTCACGCACAGGTATTAAGCACCCAATATCCCATTTTGTTGCCCTCTCCAATGCAAAATTGTGAAACTTGCCCCAAGATTCAAGCTGCTGTCAGATAAAACAAATAAAAAGGATGCCATATCAGAATGAACAGATATACCTAATTGAATACAGAATATTAATTTCTGCAGAGTAGAATCCCTCGAAAAACACGAATTAGGATTTGATCAAATTAAATGAGCATTCTCCAAATCGATCCATTATAACATCAAATATCTAATAAATTGAAGTGGGATATCCCCCCATCGAGGGTAAATGATTCACAATTTGGGGGAATTATTCTTCTCTGTGAAGAAAAAAGAGGATATCTAATCATTCCTAGTTTCTCCACCTGTAAACTGTAGGTAAAAAAGAGCGATTTTTAGGACGAACCTTTCGAAAATTAGACTAATGCTGCGCAAAATCCAGAGGGAAAGATCGAGGAAAAGACATGGGAAAAAAAATCCCATTTCCATGATAAAGATTCTTGAAGGACGATCCTGAAGCATTCAGCATTTTCGGTTTTCATCACACGGAAATCTCAGCTAAAGTATCGAATTCTAGGTTAAAGATCAATCGATAATATATGTTTCCCAAGAAAGGATGCGTTGCGGTCCTACCTTGAACCCAAGCCGACCGCCCCTCCCTCGTCGTCCGCTGCCTTTAACTCCCGCCACCTGCTGCAAATGCCACAACGCCGCCGCGAGCTTCGTCGCTGAGAAGGCGCCCTCCGGTTTTCCCACTTCACACTCCTTCTCCTGATGACTCTTTCCACGAGCGCCGGCTTGCTCTGGCGTCTTCACCAATCGGACCGCGTCGTGGAGCTTCCACCACAGGATCGGAGCGGCGGAGCCACGCCGCCTTCCGCCGTGGTGGTGGGCCAGTCTAGGGGTTATCGTTATGGCAGAGCGGATCGCCAGAACGGCGCCTTTCGGGAATTGCATCCGGCCGGCCGATCGCCCCATCAAGTCGTAGCTTCTATGGCAGAGAGACAGAGAGTGTGTGTGATGACGTAGAGGAGTATATATATATATATATATATATATATATATATATATATATATAATAGAAAAATAATGTCATTTTTAGAGATAAAATCATTTTGTAATATGATAAAGAGGCTTAATCATTAACTATACGACTATAAAGGTTAATTTTTTGACCTACATATCATGGTTTAGTAAAATAAAAGACATTAAATACTTTATACAAGGTGGATTTAAGATGAAAAATGTTTCCTAGATAAACTTGCAAAGCATTATTTATCAATTCAGTATTTTAACATGGCATAAAGTGGCAACAGAAAATTATCATAAAAATGTTACATAAATTTCACAAAGATTGTAAGACTTATATCATTTGCCTTCTCAAGCATCATTTTCATGGATAGCTGCCCGAATAGTATGGACTGAAGGAGGTGCATATGATACAAGTACTTTTCACTGTTCTCCACATCTTGTCGAAGCTAAAAGCAAGACTTTGTTTGGCTCTCAAATCAGAAAGTGTACTTTATCGGCCATTATGTTGGATCATTTGCACATCAAATACTTGGTATCTTTTTTATTTGTATCATTTTGTCCTTTATGTTTTACTTTGTTTGCATTCTGCTATCTTCTCAATGACATAAAAGATTCTGCACATTGTGATGAGGAAAATATCCAGAAATACAGGGATTTAGTGATGGGACATATGAGATTAATTTAAAATTTTAATTTTAATCTTATATGGGTTAAGTGAAGAAAAAATAAAAGAGCAAAAATATTTGATGATTGATTAGTAAAATTTGATATGTTGATTTATATATCTGAATTGATTAATGAATATCTTTGAAATCTTTTTTCCATCTGATTTTTTTATTTCTTGAAATCTATTTTTCATATAGTATTTGATATCATCCCATTGATCTAGAGAGAGTAAAATTTGTAATTTCACTATTCTATGATGAAAAATTAATCTGATTTTGCTCATAGATTTATTTCCTTTATGTTGAAGAATTTTTTTACATAAATTTTGTCTCCTGATTTATTTAATATTTTATGATTAATCTGATTGATCTGTACTACTTAAATTATTTATAATCTACTTAATATTAAATTATATTTTATTCGATTAAGAGAAAAAGAATTTTGTAATCTCATTATTTTATGACTAAAGATATTCTAATCCAGTTTTGCTTTCCCTTTATATTGCAATTTTTTTTTACGTAAATCTTATATCGTGATTTATTTTATATTTTATCATTAATTTTGATTTATATATATATATATATATTAATTAAATTAGTAATAATATATTTGATGTGTAAATTATATATTATTTGATTATGAAAATCTCTTCTTCTTTTTTTCCAACACAAACAATAACAACACAGGGGTGTTAGTTGTGACTTGGACCATAATCTACAATAAAGAAGATTACTGTAAGTTATCATGACACTATCATAAAGGATAGGCTCAAGCTGGAGTCAATAATACACCAACTTTGCAGCAATTCAATTGAATGCATGGATCGGAAAAACATAGGATTGCAAAAAATTAATGAAAGAAGGAATATGAGTGAAGAATATATCCAAATTAATAATATTCTATGTGTACTTCAAATTCTTTGTATGATAAGGTGTCTTTGTTGTCTCGTAATTTGATCGACTCTATTAAGTATTAGTCAAAACCACCATTAACGACTGTGCGGACGAGGTGGTGACCATCTCTCTCGTTGACAAGTAGCTGAGAAAGTGATTTCGACGATACCAGAGTTGACAGCCTTATGCAACGCTTTGAGTGCAGCACCTTTTTGGATTCCTCGAGTCATTTATCTCTGTGTCTCGCTGGTTGCACTCATGGCCTCGTATGAATAGAGCAAGACCCCATCTTCTTCACCCCCGCTTCACTCTCCCAGAGCACAACGGCTACACGGGATGGGGTCAAGTGCTCCCCGGGAGGAGCTCTCCTCGCCTCTCTTATTCCCCGCCCACGACGATGGCCACGGCCTGCCCCTGCAGGCATCGACGTCGCTGCCTCCCGTGGCCGCCGACGGCAAAGCTCACGGGACCAGCGGGAAACTGGAGAGCATACTGAACGGACACCTCCATCCCTTGGCTCCGCCGCGTCGGGCTTGCCTCCCTGATCGAGATGAGGCTGCTCCTCTCCCTCGCGGCGCCGGCCATAATTGTGTACCTAATCAACTTCGTCATGTCCATGTCCACCCAGATCTTCTCCGGTCACCTCGGCAACGTCGAGCTCGCCGCCGCCTCCCTCGGCAACACCGGCATCCAAATCTTCGCCTATGGCATCATGGTAACTACTAAGCTATCTGAGGTCGTGTGGCAAATAACGCATGAAGATCGCATTGACTGTCCGCAGCTAGGGATGGGGAGTGCCGTGGAAACGCTGTGCGGGCAGGCGTACGGCGCCCACAAGTACGAGATGCTCGGAGTATCCCTCCAGCGGTCGACGGTGCTGCTCATGGCCACCGGCGTGCCACTTGCGGTGATCTACGCCTTGTCGCGGCCGATCCTGGTGCTGCTGGGGGAGTCGCGGGACATCGCCAGGGCGGCGTCGGTCTTCGTCTACGGGCTGATCCCGCAGATCTTTGCATACGCCGCCAACTTCCCGATTCAGAAGTTTCTGCAGGCACAGAGCATCGTGGCGCCGAGCGCCTACATCTCGGCCGCGACGCTGGTGGTGCACCTGCTGCTGAGCTGGGTAGTGGTGTACAAAGTCGGGCTGGGGCTGCTGGGCGCCTCGCTGGTGCTGAGCCTGTCTTGGTGCATCATCGTAGGGGCACAGTTCGTGTACATCGTCACCAGCCGGCTGTGCCGCTCCACGTGGACCGGGTTCACCTGGCAAGCCTTCTCGGGGCTGCCGGGGTTCTTCCGGTTGACCACGGCCTCCGCCGTGATGCCGTGCTTGGAGACGTGGTACTACCAGATCCTGATGCTCATTACTGGGCTGCTGAAGGACCCGGCGTTGGCCCTTGATTCCCTCTCCGTGTGGTGAGGACTAGTCTTCAATGCCTTCTTACCATTTGTATCGTCCTCTTCCAGTTTTAGTGGCATGCACCACCTGATACCTCAACTCGGATGCACAGAATCCAAATCGCATAGCGTTCTCCGGGTGACATGCTTTATATGTTAGATTTGATTTACTAGTATTGGATTTTTCTGTGCTGCTTGTTGGTGCAGTATGGGCATCAATACTGGGACATTTATGATCTCAGTCGGATTCAACGCCGCTGCAAGGTCAGTCGTCACCATGTCTCTCTCGCTCTATGATCAAAACGGATTTGTAATCGCACTGCGTCCTCTGAAGCTTGTTTCTACTTCCCACAGCGTGCGCGTAAGCAATGAGCTGGGTGCCGGGAATCCCAAGTCGGCGGCGTTCTCGGTGGTGGTCGTCACGGCGGTGTCTTTCGCGGTATCCGTCGTGGCGGCGATGATCGTCCTCTGCCTTCGGAACTACATCAGCTATATCTTCACTGAAGGCGAGACGGTCGCTCGTGCCGTCTCTGATCTCTGTCCTTTGCTCGCCGCCGCCATCGTCCTCAATGGCATACAGCCTGTCTTATCAGGTACCAGTAATCATCACTCCTATTAAGCCGATGCACCATGAAGCAGCTGAGGTAGATTTGTGGGTTCAAACTCTCATCATCAGATCCTACACCAATTGCCACTTTTAAGTGCATCGATCTCATTAGCTAATAGCTACAGAGACAAACAGACATCGGAAGTCAAGCAACTGTAGCATCAGTCCATTTGTATGAATTCTGTAATAAGCGTGATCTACGTAACTGAAGGTGTTGCTGTTGGCTGTGGATGGCAAGCATTTGTGGCATACGTCAATGTTGGCTGCTACTACATAGTTGGTGTGCCAGCAGGTTGTCTCCTTGGCTTCAAATTTGGCTTGGGAGTGAAGGTAAACGCTTAGACACGAGCATGCATTTTCGTGACCTCCTGATGGTAAACGTAGGTGACACAAGTCATTAATGTGCAGGGAATATGGTGCGGGTTGATAGCTGGAACAGTCATCCAGACACTTATTTTACTGGTGGCCACTTTCCGAACCGATTGGAACAAAGAGGTAATCTCAAGTTTATTGCATTTAATCTCCTTTCCAGCCAATGGCTATCCCAAACATTTGATTGATACCGGTTGATGATCCCATGTTCTTTGTGAGAAAAGCAATCAGATAGTAATTTGAGGCTCATTGATTAATAAGATATCAAGTTATATACAGGATGATGATTCTTGTCATGATGATAAGCTTCTCCTACATGATTGAGCAAGAGATATGAACTGATATTTCACAATGAGTCTTTTTTATAATCCATCTTCGCGTATATCAGAATAATTCCATCCAGGCGAGGATAGAATGCAGAATCAAAACTGTGATGTTCTATGGCTAAATGACAAATAGATTTAAATGATAGGAGAAGATGAATGATCTCATGTTATTTATGTTAGCAATTTAGAAGAGAAGGTTCTGATGTTTTCTGTGTTGCAGGTGGAAGAAGCTAAGAAGAGATTAGATAAATGGGAGGACAAGGAGGAGCCCCTTCTATCCTAGATAGCAGCTACCTGTTGATCTATTCAGACCATCCTACTTGTGGCACAGCAAAACCTAAGGAGCCAATAACATCCAGACTGAATGGCATTGATCTGGAATCCATCGATGCTTTGAAGAAAGAGGGAAGGGAGAACATGTGATGGATACTTTGAGGGTGCTAAGCAAAGAGTGAGAAAGGTAGAGGTCCATGAGTTTGTGATTCGAATGGACACCAACCTCAAATCTTTGATGGTACTCTGAAGAGATGCATGACTCCCTGGAACGAATCCATTCTTCTCTTCAGAAGAGAAGTTAGCACGGGTTTATATATCGATATATTCCTTGGAGAAATGAACTCTTAGACGATCAAACTCTCACTAATGTATGAAGTGGTTGAATCCGTTGACGAAACAATCCTGTTGGCTGTTCACTCCAGAATGGTCAATTCCCTGTGGATGGCTTCGGTGGACTTCACATCTGATATGCCACTTCTCAATATAGATCCCATACGTTGACTTCTGCTGCCACATGATTTTGACCCGAAACAGCTTTTCTACGTGCGTAGTTTTTGCAGAATAACTCATGTGACTCTCTTTTGTGCATTCGGCAAGTAGATCGATCTGGCTGTGGACGAGAACAGTCAACGTTTTAAGTTACCAAGTGCCCTGTTCTTGGACGACTTCCATGAACTACGTGAAGGTTTTGACTTTTCTAACACAAAAGAAACGTTGACCATCAAAATTGCGGCGGAGCACAGCACATTAAACATGGATGTGCCCAGGTGACAGCCCTACACATGGATCTCATCCATCGCAAACTGCTGCTGCTTCTCTTCCTCGCTCATCTTCTCACCCAGCTTCGCCTCTCAAGCAGTTATCCCGACTTTTGGAGCGCCACATGCGTGCTCTCAAACACCAACTTGAGCATCAACGCCACCAACCGAGAAGTGACGTTGCTGTGGAAGAGGGCTTCCTCAACGGCACAGCCGGCGAGAGCAGGGATCGGGTTTTCGGCTTCGTTACATGCCGAACCTGACTTACTGCTGTGGCCGCCATCGTCGCCCGAGACCAAGTTTGGTATCCTGATTGCTTCCTCCGGGTGGTTAACAGAGACTTCTTCTCCATCTTAGATTTCTCTGAGCAGTACGTGAGCACGCTCGATCCATATAAACGTGACCGAGCCTGAGCGCTTCAACCGGTCGTTGACACAGCCGATGAATCGGCTGGCCGCCGAGGCAGCCACCTCGCTTCGGATGTTTGCGATGGGAATGGCGGAGTGCACGAGCAATAACCCAGTATACAGGCTGGTGCAGTGCACGAGCCAGCCACCAGCGTTACCGCCGTCGTCCTCAGGCATCATGCAAGGTAACGATCAAACGCCGCACAACTTAAAGGATGACTTCGATCTTGTAACGGAAGGCTAAAATAATGACTTTGAATACAGGTGCAGGAGGTGCTTGGGCGAAGAAGCCTTCAAGAACAATTGTTGCGGTCGCCCTCTCAGTTGCTGTTCTCGTTGTGTTGGCGTGGGAAAACACCTCTGTCGTCTCTGTGTGGATAACCGAGTCATAGAATGTCGAGGCGCAGCTTTTTCTCACAAGGTGCAATCTGTGTGTGGTGCATGTTTGATTATGTGTGTGGCCAAGTGATTGATAATGTAGTATAGTGGTTCCTCCAATTGACACAAACTTAATTCCTGTAATCAAGCATCAGATGGCTCATTTCGGAGCTCTGATACTGATAATGTTGTCGATCTTCTGAATCATGTCATGCGGAGTCACATATTTTCTTATCATAGAAAAATTGAAGCTCAACATGCTGATTTGATTTGCGCAATCACAGTACAAGTGCAAATTTATTCGAGTCTAGCCGAAAGAGCAGTACATAATACAAATGAATGGTTATTGCAGGAACGAAACAAAGTAGAACGAGCAGCTTAGGTAGTGGGAAAAGATAGAAGTACAGCATCACTTCAGACTACCCTAAAGAGGTAATTATTACAACAGAGTACCTTCGCCAATGCTCTGAAGAAAGTTGCATGTTCTTGATGGCAATCAGTCTCTGGTTCACAGGTGGACGGTGGCAAGAGCTGCGGCTGGAGTCGGTGAGCGTCCCAGAACAGGGCTGAGCGGCTTCCCCCGACCCATGGTGAACCCACGCGTTCCGTCGGGCATTCTTGGCCCCTGCGGAGTCTGCTTGCTTGACGCTTCTCCTCCATGGCCGAGTGCCCCACCGATCTGTGGAGCCTGGGTCAGCAAGCCACGCCCACTTAGATTCGGAGCAAGTAGTCCGTGTGGCTTGACTCGTCCCCTCCCCCACGCTTTCCTCGGACCACTCTGGTTATCTTCATTCTGTAAAGACATGGGACATGAGTCTGGCGAAGACATGATCACGGAAGCTGGAGATCTGGACTTACATTGTGGTCGAGTAGTTGTTCGATGCGAGGAGAGCCTAAGGTTTGAGAAGAAGGAGATTGGTCATCCTCGGAGTACAATTCGAAATGGTTGCCTCTTATCACAGATTTTGGCTAGCGAGGAAGCAAAAGAAAAGCTCAGGATGGGTAGAATCAGATTCATTAATCTAACGAATGCCGAGGCAAAAAATAGATCAAGTTACCGAGCATCTTAGCATGGTTCGAACTCGAAGGCCTTTTCTCCAGTTCCTTTCATCGTTTAGCTTCTCGACCTGCACAACGACAATGAGATTTGCTCTCGGTAAGGAGTTCGAAGGTGTCAGACATAAGAGGTCGTTAATTCGACTTACAGCCTTCTCGGCTTGCTCTGTGGTCTCGTACTCCACCAGCGCATGCAGCTTCAAGCAAGTAAATTGCAAGATTCAAATCGAAAATTAAGCACTAGTAGCAGAAGTTTGATGATGAGAAAGTCTATGATTCAACTTAGTTTTCATTATAAATATGAGCGACAACGAACCTTGTTGCTGATTAGCAAATCGCTTTTCGTGCTTCTTGCAGAATTGGGTTCTTGAGGATGGCATATTCGGATGTTCTTCACACTGTTCAGAAATCAAGAAAAATAACATTTATAAGCTGTTAATGCAACTCTTTTTCTTTTCCTGTTTGCGCAATCGATAGGGATAAAAACGCAAGCATTTGACCTCCCAACAACACTGAACATCTTTTCCAGGTTCTGACGTGAGTAATCCTCGGGCAGGTTTTCCACCACAACAGTGCGAGACTACAACAGTGAAAGCCACATATCAATCACGTAACAGAGATGTATAGATCGAACTGCTTCCTTCATCTGTCGTGTCTTATGAACTCACCTGCAGTTCCTCCTTGTCTCGTTCCGTGAAGACTTGTTTACGCTTGATCTTCTTGCCGTCCTCGCTAAGAACCTGCAAAACGTGCGTGATGACAAAGGTTTCTTCCGATGGCATGTGGTGGAGCGGACATGGGGAATGGAGGAAGCACTCACAAGCTTCGTCGAGGTCCGAAGTGCTTTCGCCAGCATGTGGTTGTTTGCGCCGAGACACTTGATCTTTTTCCAGGACGCAACCACTGACATCGGAACTGGAGACAAGAGGACATGTGATTGCCGTCATCAAGACACTGTAATCAGATCCATAATTGCGCCGGCAAAGGAGCATCATTTTGCTTACCATAACCCTCGGGATCTTTGTTCATGATCTTCATTAGGAAATCATTGGCAACCAGATTAGTATCACTGAATTGGTACTCCACCTGGATGCGGAATAGATTCAGTCAAAGAACACATGCAAGAGATGGGTGGCGAAGAGGGATCAGAATCAGCAGCAAGAAAGAGACCTGCTTGACGATCTTCTGAATCATGTCGCTGTTGCTCTTCGAATGGCCAGCAATCTTCCCGTGGAAATCCGGCATGAAGTGGACAGGCTCTTGCTCCGTAAAGTAGAACCACTCCGGCCCCAGCGCCGCGCCGCCGCCTCCGTTCCCGAAGAACTGGAGGTAAGGGCAGAAGCAGCCGGCCGACAGGGCCGGCGCGGCCTGCAGCTGCGACCTCGGTACGAACTCCGGCGCGTGGACATTAAACTTGAACCCCGCAATCGCCTCTGCTGTCTCCTCCTCCTTGCTCGATAGCTTGACCTCCTCCTCTTCTCCTCTGCTTTCTCGTTGTGCCATTGTTGCTTCCCCCACCCTTCCCCTCAGCCCTCCCTCCCTCTCTCTATATCGCTGTTTCTGTTCCTCTCCCACCGTCACTCCAACTTATTCTGCGCCTGCATCTAACTGCACGAATCTTCCAAACTTCCTCTCCCTCTTTCTCTCCACTTCTTTCTCCTCTTTTCTGTGGCGGGAGTGTTTCTGGCGACTGTTTCCTTTGCTTCCTTTGACTCCACATTTCGCGCATCGAGCAACTTCCTCCTCGAACTAAAACTCGACCGTTTAAATGACCTCATCATCTCCAAGGGGCAGTTTGGTCCTTTCCTTCTGGGAAGCCGGATATTCTTGGAAGTCAGTATCGCTCCGGGAATGCCCTCCCTGTCTTCTTCAGGATTCCCACAATACCCCACACTTTGTACGTGGAATATATATATATATATATATATATATATATATATATATATATATATATATATATATATATATATATATATATAATATAATATAATATAAAAAAGGTATCGAAAATCTTGTTCCAAAGGTCTGAAAAATCTGAAGCTGTTCTGCAGATACAATAACGCCATGAAAACAAAACGATGATTCGGTCAAACATCAATCATTTATTTTCATTATATTATAATTGATGGTTCATAAAAGATCCCGCAACGTTGGGTCTGAGGGGGTTATAATGATAACAATGATGATTGTTGCTGTTGCTGTACGCTGTATGCTTATCATCACACATGCAGGCAAGCACAGCATCAGATCAAGTTTGTTTGAGAATGGCCCATCAGAGTGCCTTCTTCGTGTTCTTCCGTTGCCTTTGGCGTGTCGAGGAAGAGAGTTAGATGGAACCACCGTGGCGTCCCACAGGGAATCATCATACGGCAAGAATTAAGCTTGCAAATGCTACGAAATAACTATTTGCTTCTTCATGGTGATTACAGAAGACCAGTAAATCTCGGAGATAATCATGCGACGATAGCACGGTGGTTGTGTGACTCGATTTCCTTCACTCGCCCTACCAAATCAAATGGTAGGAGCACCGTGTGGCCCACCATGGGCCCAGCTCATAGTCCAAGAGTACTAGAAAATTCACAGTGTTAATGTTAATGTATTAGGTAATATATTATCTAGGCAATATGTCTCTTTGCACATATGTAATCACCGATAATTCTTCTATCTTAATATAAATTAAATTATCATAAATAATTTACTATTTTTATTTAAATTATTAATTTTCTTATTTATGTTGTATGATTAAATTAATTTTCTTAATCACATGAATAAGTTAAAAATTTATTATTTAAATAAATTATTAATTTATTTATTTCATAATGAGTGATATGATTTTTAGCAATTGTCATTTTTGATGATAATAACAAATGCAGAAAAAAAGAAAACACATGTTCATTGTTGTAATCACAATCATTGTGGTATCAACATTAGCAAGTGCCACCCTATCCAAATAATTTGAACTATGTGAATGAGAGAGTGGAGTTGTCCTTATGGCAGTTGACTTTACAATGAGAATATTAAGTCAATTCACTACAACAGAGGGCGTACAAGTAATATCATGCGATCAACACAGGATGTTTTTTCTAAAAAATACTCATATTTTAGATTATTTTTTAATTAGTACTTCTATTTTATTTTATTTTTTTTGCAAAAAATATCTTTAATTTAAATTTTCACCATTTTTTTATTTTTATTTTTTTTTATCAGTTTTAAACTATTATAATATTTTTATTTGACTTTTTTTGGGTAACTGATATTCTTTTGTTATCGTTAAATTATGACGATATTATTTTTTTTAAGTTTTATAGTTGGTCGAGTTAAAATTATGAATTCAGTTGACTCATTTACGGTGTTTTCGAGTAAAATTTATAATATTTTTATTATGATGATCAAAATATTATAAAAATTAATTTTTTGTTTTTATTTAGGTGATATGATATATCAAATGGTTTTTAGTGTGCTTTAATTTTATTTGGCTCATTTATAATATTTTTAAGTAATTTTTTTAGTATTTTATTATGATGGTTAAAATATTGTAACAGGTGAAAAAAATTTTAAAGAAAAATTATGAGGACGTTAAAAAAATAAAAAGGGCATCAATTGAAAAATACTCAAAATATAAATATTTTTAGAAAAATTACTAATAAATATATTCAAATATCTCACCATATTCATCGGTTTTAATATTACATTTTAATTTAGATATCCGGTTTTATGCCACTTTTGGTAACACGTAAATTCCGCGCGTCGATCACAAAAGAAGAAAGCCACTAACATAAAATAGTCAATTAAAAAAAAGGAAAAAAAATTAGGAGGAGAATGGGAAAAGGTCAAGAAATAAGTGCATTTGTTGCGACTCTTTTTCTTCCCCTCTCCGGTCTTCTCTGCGCCCCTCCCCCGGCTCTCTCTCTCTCTCTCTCTGTCGGAAGAGAGGCAGAGGAGACAGAACAGTACCTTTTTTTTTTTTTTTCTCTTTTTATACTACTACTACTACTACTACTACTAGTACATCTGTAGAATCGGACGATTATTCTCGATCCGCTGTTGAATTTGCGGCGCCAGAATGAACGAGAAGGCCTCCGTCTCCAAGGAACTCAATGCCAAACACAAAAAGGTTTCGCCTGTACCCTCAAAATCTTAGCTTCTTCGTTTTTGGCCGATTTCTTATGATTTTGAATCGTAGGTATGTGGCTTAGTTGAATCAATTCATCAAATTGGCTATTTGGTGAAAGGGACTTCTGAGATCTGCGATGTTGGTCACCCTTCTTGAACTTTCGATTACGGATTTGCAGTTAGTTGGAGACCCGTGGGATGTTAGATTGGGATTTCATTGGTGTTGGTTGGGGGCTTTGTTGTGTGCCGTTCTAGTCCGCTGTAGGTGTTGTTCATGTGATTCGAATGTCAATTTTTTTGGGAAAAAGATGTGATCTCTGGATTTTTTTTTGCGCTGAAATTGATGTTGGAGGTTAATCAACCTCGCCGTTGATTTAAAGAGGTTTATTTGCACGAGGTTGAATTTGTTCTATCCATAGGAGGTAGACAACTCTATAAGCTTCAAAAAAGGACAGTAAATTAGTCTCTTGTGGCGTTAGTTTCATGATTGCTTCTTTCTTCTATCTAAAGAAGTCTATGCTTAATTTCCAGAGAGTAATTCATGCAGAATATCTCACTGATGTGAAAAAACTGGTAAACGGAAAATTGGGTTTAGATTTCACAGCTCGAAAAGCAGTAAGCCTAGAAGAGGCTGTTGCTTCACTTGTATAGCTGGAGAACTAATTGGTCAAGAAGCTACTGGTTTCTGTTTGTTAAAATTTTATACTTTTGTTTATGTTTATTGGAAAGTTAGCTATAATGTTGATCATGATGCCATATGTATAAATTTTGATCATGCCAGAGTAGAGATCATCTCTAAGTTGGAAGTATGGAGAGAAATTTGAGTATGAACTTTAGGAGATGACAGGAATAAAATGGGGTTATGGAATTCAACTTTGATGAGGTAAATGAATTTGCTGAAATGGACAACAAAAAGAAAAAAAGGATCAATTTTTGTTAAATTATGGAACCGATGATTAATAAAAAGCACTGCACATAGGCTAATACTAAAGAATATATTGGCCAAGCAGGAAAGCTCTAATTTATTGTGTTGTTATCCTGCAGACAACACTGTGATCAGTCTTGCGTAAAGGGTGAAAGTAAAATATTATAGTAAGTTGGGGATATTGAAATATATAGTTTCTGTTGTCATGAAAGATGGCATATAATTGACTAAATCCTTGATAAGCTGATTACTCAAAGTTTAATCTAAATTAGGATAAGATTATGGAAACCATTTAAGGTGATCTCCAGAGATCCAACCGAACCTCATTGGGCAACAAACAACGACAAGATGTCAATCAGGATCGAGTTTGCACAAGTTATAGAGCAAGACAAACTTTGGATAGAACAGTAATAAAGGACGAGATAGCCTTTAGGTTTCATAGCTGGGAATTCATGTCTTGTTGATGTATGGCGTTTCATGAGGATGTACACCATCGTAAAGTTGAATGGTTGGCACGTTCCCATCTTGACAACTTGTTTGAAAATTAGGCTATAGCTGCTGCATGTGATTTGTTCTAGAGTTTAAAATTGATAAACTGATCGTCATCATCAGGATGCATGATGATGTCTGGGATCATTTCTTAAAATTAAATAGTATCATCTATTCTTTAAACAAAATCTGACAATTGATTAGTCACATTTTTATCATTGAATCAATATGGAAACCATAAACATTGATTGAAATGATTAAAAATAGAAATAAGTAAACACACATGTTAATATTGTTGCAGTGATACCTGATATAAATCTTTTTCACTAACATTTTTTTATATTATGAAAATAATTGCTATGATAAACTTCTTTTATTGCATTGTTGTTGCATCTCATACTTTGGTTAAGGGATTTCACTTTGACCTGTTTTATTTTCTGTGTGATTTCAGATATTGGAGGGGCTTATGAAGTTACCAGAGAATCGGGAATGTGCTGATTGTAAAACCAAGTAAGTAAAGGAGGGAAATGAGGATTTTATCTTTTTTTAAGTTGCTTAGACTTAGATGATCTCGTTTCTGATGATGATCTTGTTGCACACATCTTTGATGCTATTGGTCTTGGGGTACATGTGAATATTTTGAATTTGTCATGATAAATAAATAGTTTTTTCATTGGTTTTTAACTTTAGAGTTACTCTAGAGTGATTATAGGATAGAATGCAACGAATATGTGCATGGCAGAATTTTCCAGTTTGAACGTGGACCACCCGTTTCATGGGCAATCCTGTCCAGTTCATTTGTTTTGTTTTATTCTTTGAGTGTTAAACAATGACCCAGCCCCCTCTCTCTTCTTCACCTTGTGTCTTCCACCAGTGGTTTGCTCATTTCCCGTATAGCCTGCAGTACACACCAGCATACCCTGAATTAATATGCTAGTATGTACTGGATGTCGTCCTTTAGCCGGACCAGTACAGGTCCAGTATTTGAGATTTAGAATCATGCTTGTTTCATCAATATTCAGTATCACTGGTGACAGATAAGGATATTAACTGAAAATTATATGTCATTATTTGTATTAGTGAATGTTAACTGCAAAGTTGTACATGTCATTGTTTTTATTAGTGAAAACTTCATGAATAGCTGTGGATAGTCTTCTCTTATTTTCTCGACTTTTTTGTTGAGCCTAATTTTGGTTCATTTTCTTGCAGAGGTCCCAGGTGGGCCAGCGTTAATCTAGGAATTTTCATATGCATGCAGTGTTCTGGAATCCACAGAAGTTTAGGAGTACACATATCAAAGGTTTTGAGCAGTTTCTTTTCACATGTTATGATACTGATTAGCATTACCAAAATTACCATGGATGTTATGAAAAATCATTTGTGGTATAACTCGTCCTTAAATTGTTGATATTGGCTGCAGGTTAGGTCCGGCACATTGGATACATGGCTTCCAGAGCAGGTCACATTTATTCAAAGTAATTATTGATGTTCTTCTTCTTTTCCCTTATAGTCTTGCATTACATAGATCACTTTATCTTCTTACTGAAAGCCAAGATCATGTACTTTTATGTACTGATTGCTCTGCTCGTTTGTAATTTTTCTTTTATAGCTATGGGAAATGAGAAGTCAAACAGCTACTGGGAAGCTGAACTGCCTCCAAACTATGACAGAGTTGGAATTGAAAATTTTATTCGTGCAAAGTATGTGCTTTGTAAGATTTGTTTATATGTTTATAGTATATACTTTAGAAGACTTCTGCAATGCTATTTTTAAATCAAACTTGTTATGGAAATTCTATGATTGCCAGATATGAAGATAAAAGATGGATACCTAGGCATGGATCATCTAGATCACCTTCAAGGGCATCAGAGGAGATAACATCTGAATTTCAGCAGAGGCATAATGGTACAGTCGGGTGTAAATTCACCAACAACTTAAATTCCGTAGAGGAGCAACGTAAACCTTCACAGTTAAATGCCATGAAAAATAACCCAGTGGCACCTGAAGTACCCAGTCAGGTGATCGAATTTATTGTTGTTGGTTCAGCTCATAAGCTTTATTTGTAAGAATGCTACTTTGTATGTTACATTTGACCTTTTCTTTTCAAGCACAAGGTTCACATGATAGATTGATAAGCATTTCTGTATTCTGAATGTTAGTGGTCAAGCATATTTTTATCCTGATGTGTCTGTTAAAACATGTTGAAAGTTTTGGTTTTATGAATTAAGTTTTCAATAGTAAAGAAGGAAAATTGTTAGTCAAATTTGACACTACATTTTGTCTAGATGCGTTATGCTATATACTGTGGATTGTGATTGTTGACATATGGGTTTCAGTTGTTTGTTCTACTACACCTCTGGATTCTTACTAAATCTTGAAAAGATCCAGTAGGGATTGACATGTTGTGGGGAGTTGTAAACTACACCTGTACATGATATCTGTATTGTGAAATGAGTTGTGGAACTGGCTTGCTATAAAACACAGTAACGATTAGGAACTGGTTCAGAAAAAGGCTATCTTTTATTCTTTTCTTCTTCATGCTGCTTATATCTGTTTCATGTCACATTTGGGAAGTTCTTTTTATCATTTATTAAGGCATCTGTCTAGTGATAAGAATACAATTAATATGTTCTCACATTTAGGATTGCCAGGGATTCGATATTTTGGGTTTCTTTTTTGTTGAACATGAGTCATATATTTTGAATTTCAATATGCCATAATTGTCCCCTTTCTTGTCCCAAGTAATCACATGGTCTCATTAGCTTAGTTGTTATGATGGGCCAATGACTTGGACCTTTGAGATGATATGAAAATCACTTTATTTTTACCTCCTTTTTACACTAGCTTATGTTTTTTTGAGATATCACACCTTTTTGTCTTAATTTTTTTGTTGTCTACTTGCCATTACTACCTGTTAGAATATTTCATATGATAATCATTCTATTTTCTTTTTTTCTAAACTCCATGTCTTCTTCAAGATATAACAACTTTAATCTCCACTTTTGTTATTAGCTTATCAGTACTACCTGTTAGATGTTCTATTTGAAGAAATGTGCCTAACATACATATGGTTTGATGGAGAAACAGGTTTCCTCGGTAACAAAAGGGGAGGCAATCATGCACAAAACTGATTCTTCACAATCTCCAGCTCAGTCTAAAGCAGATGTGCCACACAAAGTTGATACGCCAGCACCACCTCCAAAAGTTGATTATGTATCTGATCTTTTTCATATGCTTACAGTGGAGACCCCTAGTGAGAACAGTTTAGAATCATCTTCCAAAGATGATAATTCATGGGCAGGATTCCAGTGTAAGTGATGTTGCCTAGACACTTTGTCTAGTGTAGATGCATGGTATCAGTCAAATCTTGGAGTGCCATTTCAGATTAGCAATCTAATAGATTTTCCTTTAACTCCATGCTTCTTAGTCATGAAAGATTGTAGCTCCCGTGGTTCATTTTCTTTCTTATGGTTTTTATAAATAAATACTATATCTTTCAGCTGCAGAGGTGACAACTGCTGCAGACCAAAAATGTAGCACAAAACCAGTTGAAAATCCAAGCCAATCAATATCAGGAATTGAGGACTTATTCAAAGATTCTCCACCTCTGATGGTGTCTTCAAGTTCAGTCAAGTCCCAGGCAAGCGTAAAAAATGACATTATGAGCCTCTTCGAAAAGGTTAGTTATGTTTATCAAAATTCATCTGCTTTAAGTTACATGAATTATCTTGTGGAGGAAAGACTTTTTCAAAAATGTCTGAGATGTTTAGATTTTTCAAAACTCCATAGACATGCAGAAGAACCCAAGGAAAGAACTTAAAACCCCTCTGGTTCCAACAAAAATACTAGCACAGAGCTCCATGTTGTGTTGAAGTGTTCCAACATGATTTGTGTCAATCAGTATAGTTCTATGCTGACAAACATGAAATACCTGAGAATTATTGCATTTGGAGATTCAAAAAATATTGACCATTTGATGTTAATGTTTTTATTTGTGAACAGCCAAGTAATGCCAACAAATGGCGAGAAACCATTCAGTGGGTTATGATCAAACACTGAAGCAACCATCTTTAGGAGAAGCTGAATCCTTGGGGTCTATACAGCAAATTTTGACCTATAGCATTTAGATAGGCGTGACTCTTTTGCATCAACTGGTGCCAATTAACTGACTTATTCAACATGTTTTGGTTGTTATTTCTTGTTAAGGGTAGTCCAATGCATGAGCCTCCTGCCTTCAAGTCTTTCAGAACATGGTTGTTAAGTATTATGATTATTGTTAGTGCATATGTTCTGCTACACAAAAGATGCCATTTATTTATCTTATTCACAATTATGCTTTATTGCAGTCCAATATGGTGTCACCATATTCCGTTCATCAACAGCAGCTTGCATTCCTTTCCCAGCAACAGGCTCTTCTCATGGCTGTTGCTAAATCAGGCACTGTGAATCCAACATTGTCTGGGAGTTCCAATCAACCAGCTGTTACTGGCTTGCATGCACCTAACATAAATGTCCTATATCAAAACTGGCCCAACATTGGCTATCAAGCCCCTGGAGTAACCCCACTCGATGGTCAGAAGGGTTTCAACAACTTCAGTCAGGTAATGCCTGGATTCAAAAATGCTAACAAGCCAAGTAATTTATTTTAACCTTTTCTTTCTTACTAATGGCAGCTTGGAAATCTGATGCAAGGACATCCTTCAGGGAATTACAGTCATATTCATACATCCGGGTATACTGACCACCCTCCCATTAGGTCTTTCCTAATCCAGTTGATTTGACAAGTTATTTATTTCTCTAGTTGAGTACTTTTCCTTTGATAAACTCATTACTTCTTGGGACTTGACACATTGATGTTAGCGTGTTGCTGAAAAAACGTTTTCTGTGTTTCTCTATTTTTATGGGACTAATCCTGCTTTGCTTCGTCAAATAGTCAAATATTGAAAAATAATAATCATAATCCTAGTTTTGGTTCTTCTTGGAATCGAGGATGCGGATTTGGCTACCTAGCTGAACTTGAATCCTGTGTCTTTGGCTTTCTTTGATTTTCCATTTGAGTTACTTGAGAATCTGCATGCATAATAGCAATGTTTGAGTACTCTGTTTCGGTTCCTTTCAAATGCTTTTGATGGTTTCGTACCCACTGTAGGAAAACCATAGCACATATTATTAAAAGCCTCCTCAGCAAACATGCAGCTGTTGAGAATTACAAATTTGGTAGAAGGATAAGAATTGGTGGATGATAAAGCAACCAACAGATTAACCTGCAGGTTGTAGCATTCACAACTGAAGAATGTACCTTTTTTTAGTGTTTTGTTCAGCAGTAGTCTATTGTTTTGCTTTTGCTTTAGTAATGTCACTGCTTTGAGATGTAAGTTGGGATGTCCTTGGCATCTATGTTAGCATTAAAATAGTAATTACTAGATAATTAAGATGCCTTTGGCTGATTTTTTACAACACTCAGATTTCATACTGTACTTGGCCTCATATGTTATTCAGTGAGTTTTATTTAGCGATCTGGCTTGATTAACTTCTCTCAAATTCATCATTCCCATATTAGCTCCTAATCTTGCCCATGATGCATTTATCGGCTGATGCATGTCTGAATCCTGTTTCAGGATGTACTCTAGGGGATCGCCTTCGGTGATCAACGGAGCAGCAACTAGTGGAACAAGTAAATCTGTGGCTTCTCCAGCCTCTGTTGTCACCTCCAACAAATCAGCCAAAGAGTACGACTTTTCCTCGTTAACCCATGGAATGTTACCCAAACATTGAAGTCTGTTCACTGCAGTTCCAGAATCGAATGAGGGCTTGGTTCCTCTCGAAGTGGCGATTTGCGGTCACTTCGCTGGCTTCCTTTGTATTGCTTATGTTGACTGTTTTGTGCCATTGTTTCATATAGTGATTCAGATGCATGGTCAGGTGCCATGGATTAGTACTACATTCGAGAAGTGCCTACTCGAGTACTTAATATTTTCTACATAAACAGCAATCCTGTCAGTCGTTAATTTGCTTCCCCGTGTTTTGCGTAGATTATTATTGTTACTGGGGAATTGTTACTTGCTTGTTAGATCCGAACCAAAATAATGGCCATTTGATACTGTAATTAATCATATCTGGTTAGATGTCGGTGATAAAATAGCTGTGACATATGAGCGGACGCTCCCGTGTCTAAGAACCTCTTTTCGTTTTTCTTCATCACAATAGTGGTGGTGTTGCAGGATACAAATGCATGGTAAAGTGAATTGACAGAACAACAGGCATAAAAGATCCTATTCCATGTGTTTCAGTTTTAATAGCAATTTTCTCTTCAAAATGTATAGGTCATATATGATATGCAGGCTTCGGTTTTGTCATATTATGATATATAACTAAGGTTTGTCATGATATATTGCTTGAGTGATACGTATCGATCCGATAGGAATGCTTGAATGATACGTATCGATCCAATAGGAAACCGATATGAACGATCCATTTCGATATGTTGGATATGACTTGATATGTATTGTATCGATAACTAATCGATACATCGATATGAACCAATAAAGTGAACCATGCTTCGAGTAAAAAACATTATGAAATATCCACCATGTCTGAACATATTAACCATAACAAAGGATTTTAATCTGAGTGGAAAAATGCCATCAAAACAGCTGGATAAATTGTACAAGATTTGATCAAAACTACACGTTGAGAATGTTAATACTGCTAGATAGGATGCAACAGTTGTTACTTCAAGCAGTTACCAAATTATCAAATGTAAATTATGACATTGAACCCAAAAAAGAAAAAAAAAATCTTCACAAAGTTACAGTTTTAATATTTTTTAAAAATTTAGATGTAAGAAATCGGTAGCCGCATAACATTATCCACTGATCTCAACTAGACATCTTACAACAACTTTCCCCACCCACAGCAGCTTTGTAAATTTTACCATACCTATGAATGCTCAAATAGACAAATCCCTCAGATGTACCTCAACATGCTCTGCAGCCTCCGAAAAGAAAAAGAGAAACAAAAGACGACAAACTACTACACTCTAATCTACAAAGACATGCTTTAGTGTTTTGCTGAACTGGAAGATGGTCGGATGCAGGTTATTGGGCGATTTCTAGCTTACCCAGAATAGAACATGCAAGATACGGAAAGATAGCACAGTTTTCCAGTCAGTACCTAAACTTCTAGGAAAATGATCGAGTGGCCCATGATTCCAGGACACATTTCCTCAAGAAAGCACAGATTCCAGTGAAAAGCCACCTTGTTTGTATCAACCATCTCAAGGTGTTCAAGTTGCAGCATCTTGGAGAAGCCTCATCATGCTACCAGACTCAGATTTTGGTGAGGTCTCTTCCTCTCGCTCTGGTTGAATGTTCAAATCAATCTGAGGGGCCTTGAGAGGTGATGGGGATGCCCTTCTGCGTTCGACCCCCTCGTCACTAATCCCCTCCTCGTTTGTCATTGCTTTATGAGGGGAATTGTTCACACTCAGACCAGATTTTAATGAGTCGCTGCAGACTTGTGCTTTCACTGGTGATGATTGGTTGGGCTGTTGTTTCTGCTGCTTTCTTGCAGTCTCAGCTTCCTTCTCTGACTGACGCTTCTCCCGCCTAAGCATGAGTGTCCTGAACCTCCGCTTGACTGTAAGGCAAACATTGCATGTGCAACTCTGCTTGTGCTTGGGGCCCTTGCCACTTGGGGGCTGTATGCATACAATGCATGTGCAGCCAGGCCTATGCCTTGGATGCTTTGTCGTGGGCTGGGAAGAAGGGGGGAGGTTCTCACCCTCACCAAGAATGGCAAGGTTGGCAAGAGTATCCAGCCCATCTGAAACTTCAATGTTGTCGGTTTCAACTTTGACCTTGGACCTCTTGGGTGCACCTGCTTTACTCCAACAGAAATTGCAATTACTGAATGCATAAATTGAGAACAGAATGATAACATAATTAGTTCAAAACTGACATTCAGCTCTTGAATTTTATGAGGGCACTTCACAAGAACTTTGATTCCAAAAATGATAATTTGCAGACAACGAAGATTAAAATTAAAGAGAAAAATTAGACACCATGATACATTCTCTAATATGTGAGGATCAAACTTCTGCTGCAGTGGTTTTCTACCGGCATTCTCTTCTACATCCCTACAAGTGTGATGTAGACTCAAGCTATATGAAAAATGCTACTCATCAGTAAAAATCAGAGCTCTTTTAGGTAGATTCCCATAGATATCACTAACGAACAATTGATCAGAATGTGGTATGCCGATATTAACTAATATTTCACAATCTCAGCTTGACCAGAGGCACTTATATATTAGGAACCACCTAAGACAATGACACAATCCTCTGTAAAAAGCCACTCCCGATAGAGGGCAATGATTCTCATAACATTATGTTTTGTGCCATTACCCAGTGCTTATGGCAACCAGTCTTAAGTTCTTTTAGTTACTTGGTACAATTCTGTCATTGATTCCTGTATGTCAGAGAATCTAGCTAATAAAAAAAAAAAAAGACTAAAAGATCTGTCATAACCCACTACCGAACAGTTGTCCAGAGTAGGTAGCATATTATAATGCACACATGAATACTACATGATTACTAATACTATCGACGAATACTGAAGTTTATGCATTGATTCATTAAGAAATACTGGCATTCTTAAGATATTCATTGCAAGATGTTTTCACCTGTTTTACAAGGGATCAATTCTGCTAGCTGCTCCAAGCTCAATTCCTGAGCAGCTGAGCAAAGAGACCTGTAAATAGGAAGAAAATCAAATGTTAGTTAAGCAAGAGTGTGGAGCAGATAAGAGCACAACGAAATGTGCTTGTTAATATAATAGTTAGATACACCTGATCAATCATTTATTCAATAAATCTAAAATAAAGCTTCAGAAAAAAAAAATTACACAACCAACTGTAACTGCATTATTCTGAAATGGGAGACACCTTGATAGTTAAGAGTTGTTTCATCTCAAAGCATCTCATAGCTCCCTGTTATTTGTGCTGCAAAATTTGGGAATTCTCACATGTACTTTCATGTAGTACATGTGAATGAAGCAAGAAGTGCTCTATCTTAATCTCATTGACACAACATCTCAGATGACCAAGAGTCTGCTTTAGGGCATCATAGGAACAAACAAATTCCAAAAACCTCTTAGAAAAGATGACCAAACAACAAATGTGGTCATTGCTTTTGCATAAAAAATGCCAGCTACGTTTGTAGAATCCCTTAACCTACTTATAAGAGCCTGGTGTGCCCCAAAGCTTCTTTCTCTCTTCCGGCATAATCAGATTTATAGGGATCCAACACTAGCCAAGAGTACTTTCTTAGCGCCCTTCCTTTCCGCTCCTTCTAGCATGAAAGCATCCTTTCCTTTCTTTCAAATACTTGTCCCAGAAGCTTTTGCTTGTTCTATGTGTGCCTCAATTCCTCCTGAAGCACGTTGTGGTCTAAGCCTTCTGATGTCAACCGCTCGAGCTCCTTGTCGGAGAGTTCCAGTTCTTTACCTTGCTTGTTTACTTGTTCTCGAAACTCAATTAACTGAAGAATTGAATTGAGAGCTGATAGTACACCAGTCAATTATATAATTTACTAACCTAACAAAACATATTGCTGCTGGCACAAATTCATTAACGCAAGAAGGGCTCAGGTCTATACTTCAAAGACTGAACTTAGACAATGCCTAGATGTGAAGTTAGGCGTGGAGGATCACCTGTCTATTTCGATGTGTAGAATTTGGCCGTGAACGGTATTTGAACTCTTCAAGGCACCTAGAGCCCCTTTTGACTATGATGAAAGGGAAGCGAGTGAAACGAGGAAAGGAAGCAAAGTTTCCAAGCTGACCAGAGGATAAGGAGAAAGGTGCTTTGAGAAGCAGTTTTGTTTTAAAGACAGATGAGCATATTCACCTACACCTGATTAAAGGATGGAGGCAGAGGCATAAGCAACACACCTGATTAAAGGACACAGGCATTGGTGCCAATCATTATCTATACAAAAATTATTTACTTCGCCACTTCGCCTTTCCTGTACCTGTACTTCTTAAGAATACGAGTTCCAGAAGCCCTTGCTTGTTTTAGCACCCCGAGGGTAATAGGTGTTTTGTTACTCAATTCTATTTAATATGATGTGCACTATCTTCAACAAGCCCTTATACGTTAGCGAGTTAGGAAGCAATGCACAGTGTTTTGTTACTCTCTTATATAATCAAACACCAGGCAACAGGCAACCTAAGTGGATTCACATTATCTTGTCCCAGGTACTTCAGATTGAAGGCCACCAAAGTTTTCTTCACTAAAAGATAGTTCTTCTAGAAATATACACCAGCGCTATTTTGGTGGCCCATGCTCTTTTATATGCATAAGTGCACCACAAATACCATTTACAAAAAGGTCAAATCGACACAGAAGAATATTTAATATCAATCTGTTATTGAGTGGCTTGACATTAGCATAAATTTCACAGTCAGCATAATGACATCAGAGAATTGCAAATGAATGTTTTTTTTTTGTTTCAGAAAAACAATATCTTAAGGAAAATTCAGGAATAAACTACTATGCTATGCTCTATTCTAAAAATCTATTGTAACAAGAATTCCAATTTTAAAGTGACATCAGCAATGACTTTCTCAACTCTCATCAACACATTTGGAAACTAGAAAAAGTTAAATATCACCTTTCAGTATCCCATGTATTGTTAGAACAGGTCCATCTTGATGGCAGAAGTGCATCCACAGGCAGTCGGCGCCATTTCGAGCAATCTTCACACTGAGCCCATTGATAATTCTCCCTGACACGATGCACAGAGCTTAAGTGGGTTTGTATAACTGTAAGTGTTAATCTTGACAATATAAATATGGAAGTGATTCCGTTATACCAAGCTATCACAACAATTTTCAGTTCAAAATCTTGAGACGAAATCTTCAATCATGTTAGTAATCATTTTCATTTGAATAGATTTATTCTTGCAAAACAGATGACAATCAGGAGAAAGAAAAACAAAACCACATGGATGTCAAAGAGTCTGCCTATGGAGACAATCATGTTGATAATAAAGAGAATAAACAATAAAAGCAAGGAGAGTATAATGACAAAGTAAGACTACAACAAGTCAATTTTGTACTGATTCCATGCTGGCAATGATGAGAGAAGTGACTTGAAAGAAACTCAAAAACAAAATCTTCCTGAGTCACCTCCCATTTTATCAATCAAATAAAAATCTTCCAGTCCCATGTTCAAATCCCATTTAGCATGGACAAAAAGGTAAAAAATTTAAACAATCATCATATCAAGTATGATCCACCGTTAGGCCAGTAGAACCTCAACACATATACCACGATATACTACTAGAAAACTACTATAAAAATGTTACATGTGTCAGTATTAAGGGCTGTCGCCTCATGGCATGAGGGCCCTCTGGTACCTTATGTCATGGCACATTTTTGCATGCCACAATGCTGGCATCATAGACCAAAAATCAGCCCAGCCAAAGGTCAACACTTGCAACAGGGGTCAACATATGTAGGTGCTCACAACCTTTTTAGCAAGGTACATTTCAACCACTGCAACACACATACCATGACAGTCCTCAGTATCACTTGAGTATCATGGGTGTACCATGCACCAGTATGGGGTCAAATAGGTCAATTCTGATCGATAAGGTCAATAAAACTCAGAATTAGAATACTCAACAAAAAAAGAACCTTTAAGAGTACAAATAAACATAACACACCAATCCAACAATCTTGCTTTATATCCAATTAAATTCACATGTTCAACATTTAATTCTATTTTGTGTCTTCAGGCCCAAACATTAGGAGAATAATCCATTTTAATGGGTTCTTGACTCAGTTGAAAGGAACCAAGAACAGGCATAGAGGATATTGATCTTTGCATCACTTCTTAGTTGACAAGGTAGCTTTGCCCATGTTGTGTCTGTCCTACAAAAGGCATGAACATTGAATTGATTTATCATCACACTTGTCAGTGGAACAGATATTTGCACCATCTGATCAAGAATCTGATTCAGTTAGACCTAGTATGGATCAATCATCAAACTTCAGATAAAAATTATCGATCTGATATCATAAACTCATTTCTTACTAGAATATATTGGGTTTCAGCCTCATTGATCCTGATATGTACCTATAAGACTATAAAAGGCAAATTACTTTACACTGATATCCCCATCACTTAAATAGATTCTTCCTATCCTCTCCCTCTTACTCCAAACTTTCCCACTATAGTTTGCTTCTATTGACTAGTAGCATAGATTTGAGCACTACCACTCAGAAACCAGTACAGAATGTGTAAAAAACAATTCTAGAAGTTTCATCTTTGACCAGATTATGCATGCTTCTAAAAGTATCTTTTTTCCCTTTGTTACACTTCCAATGAAAATACCATTTATGAATGAGACAAACAAAATAGACAAAAAAAATACTAAAGGTCATCATTATCACTCTTCTCCACCAGCACCTTGCTCACTTGATTCGATGTAGCAGTCCCCACCATGTGAATGCAGCTATTGCAATATTGAGCTAATGCATGTGTTTCTTCAATAGCATCAGAATCAATAAATTTGCCAGTGGACATCCCTTTCATGGTTTTCTGATTTCCCACCATAGTGAATTTCCGAATCACAAGAACATGCTCAAAAAATCTTTGGAATCATTGAGTTGAATGTATAGTTAGCAATAAAATTGAATGGTTTTATATGCATAATACAATTTCTTTGAGTTTCCTAATTGTCATGAGCCTGACATGTAGGTCTAGGATCAGAATGGGATAAACCCACTCTGAACCCAATTAATTTACATGCCTAGTATCGTTTTGACATTTTGTGGGTAAAATATGGCAAGCAGGGGTTGTTGACAGTGACAATCTAAGGAAATGCTCCTACAACATTTTACTTCATGAAAATATTCAGGTTTCACTGGAACACATTGATAAGACCCTAAAGACTTATCGTCGCTCTGATATCAAATGATAAGACTCTAAAGTCTTATCGTCGCTCTGATACCAAATGATAAGACCCGAAAGTCAAATGATAAGACCTTAAGGTCTTATCGTGGAAGAAATGGGAGAAAAGGGCATGATAACGATCGCTTCGAGGGGATCAGCCTCCTTGATCACTTCGAAGGGATCGGCCTCCTTGATCGCTTCGAGGGGATCGACCTCCTAGGGTTTGTCATAACAAACTGGAATAATATTTTATTGATTGATTGATTGATTGATTTAAAGAAAGGGTTACATCGCTATTTATAGAGTTCCACCTAGAGTCCACATGGACTTAGACTCTTAATAATAAATAAATATTAAATAAACCTCTATCTGACTCTAACTGAACTAAACAGACTCAATAAACATTATTAAAAAACTCAGAAAAATGGTCATTTCCTCCCTCTTCAAATCAGCCTTGTCCTCAAGGCTGAGCAACATCAATCTTGGGGAGCTTCTCTTTCAGCACTTTAGTCATAGACTATCTGCAACGCATCATAGTCCGTTGATCAAGTAAGTATGGTCTCCACTTTTTGATAGTGTAAGCAACAGGTCGGTCTTTCAATGTAGTAATCGTTGCAAGAAACTTCTGGCCCTGTATAATCAATTTTATCTTTGAACCTTTGCTATCACAAGTGAAAATTCGTCCATCAACGATCTTTACTTCGAATCTGTCATAGTCTTTACTCTTTAATGTGGTGGGCCAATCGGTCAACAGTCTCACTGTCCATAAAATTGTTAGTGCTACCAGTATCAATCAAAACTATAACAAGCTAATGTTCCAGAGTTCCGCCAACTTCCATAATTTACGGGTTAGAGTAGTCGGCTAATGCATGCATTATATGTATGGTAGGTCCAACATCTTCATTAGAATTTATGCCTTCATGATCGGAGTCCACATTCTTAGCTTTCGGTTCCTCTCCAATTGGTTCAATCATCAGAAGTTGCCCTTGTTTGCATCGATGCTCCTTACTCCACTTTTCATCGCAATGCCAGCACAAACCCTTCGCTGATCTTTCTTTAAGTTCTTCTTGGGTTAGTCTGCAAGTGATAGGATTTCGACTGGGAGTAGATGGGGTGTGCTGCTTGCTGATCATCTGTTTATTGACACTCTGTTTCGACGATATTCCATGCTGATTTTTTCCTCATGCAAGCGTGCAAATGAAATCGCAGCTATCATGGTGCGGGGTTGACGAGCCTTAACTTCACACCGAATCTCCGGATTAAGCCCTTCAATAAATGTATCCAAAAGTTGTCGTTCCGACCAATCTCTAGCTTGAATTGACAATCTTTCAAACCTACTCTGATATTCCAACACTGTAGAAGTTTGACGAATTTTGGCGAGCTGGCCATCAACATTCTCATATTCGGATGGGCCAAATCGAACAAGAAGTCCTCTTTTGAACTTCTCCCACGAAGGAACTCCGTAGACAGTTTCAAACCAATCGTACCACTGGAGTGCATCTCCCTCGAGCTGGATTGAGGCCACTTCTACCTTAGATTCTTCTGGGGTTCTGTGAAAATGAAAAAAAAATTTCGCCTTAGAGAACGAACTAGTCGGATCCTCATATTCCCATCGTGGAAATTCTACCCTAATGCGTGGGTAGTGTGTGTCACCATCCTGGGGCCCTTTTCCTGTACCTCCCAATCTATTTAACATAGAACTTGAGCTCCCATCTTGTTGAAATTTGCTGAGGCTCTCCAGTAGGCTCTTTTTGAAATCATTAAGTGTTTCTTGCAGTCGGTTCTCAATTCTGATTTCCAATGCTTCCATTTGTGCTTTCACTGAGTTATCGGTGGCCATTGCGTAAGACTGCAAATCTGTAATCTCAACTCCTGTTTTTGGTGTCGGTCAAGGGCATCAATCACTGTAGTTGCAAAGCTGCCGAGGAGGAAGAGGTGCTGCCCTGTGTTTCAGTCGCTGCGTGAGATGAGAGCGTCGGGGGCTGGAAGGCAACGACTGCAACTGTTGTGACTCACGGGAGCGATCGCTAAATAGTCAGGTTGAGGCTGCGATGATGGCATCCGGCGGCTACGGCAACGGAGGCAGAGCAAGGGAGAGGCAGCGTTGAAGTGGCCGGGGTTGAGGTTGCAGTGGAGAATAGGAATCGACGGTGGCACTGCGAGAACAAGGGCAATCGGTGATTTGCCCTGTTTCTGTCACCAGAGTAAGGGAGAGGCTGCGAGGATCACGGCCGGGCGACGAGCAACGTTGTCACTGGCTGGGCAGTAGAAGCGACGGTGACGGCAGTCGGCGTTCGCAATAACAAGGGGACCCGCGACTGTGGTGCGGCTAGAAACAAGGGCAGCAAGGTGAGTTGCCTGTGCTTGCTCTATTTCGGTTATAAAAGATGCAGAGCAAGGGGGAGCGACGGTTGGGAGGCGAGCGGCGGTCGTCGCACGATGGCTGGCAGCGGTGGTGGGTTGGCTGGGCAACGACGACGCTTAAGGGGAAGAGGAATGCTGGAGGAGGCGCAGTTACAATCGACGAGGGGCTGCGGCAACAGAAGAAGCTCTGTTTCTGCAACCGCTACAAGGAGGGGCTACGACAACCGACGGTTGCGGTTGCGACCCAAGGAGAGGGGGGGGGGCTACGACAACAGAGGAAGCATTGTTTCTGCAACCGCTGCAAGGAGGGGTTGCGGCAACCGACGGCTGCGGCTGCAACCCAAGGGGGGGCATGATGGCGGACTAGGGCAACGTCGCCGACGGTATAAGCGGTGATGGGGTGATCCGCTGGCTGGGAAACGACGTCGACAGTCCTTCTCGCTCGAGTGAGATGGGGAAGCGAGGAGGAGAGGTCGCTGGCCGGGTGGGGGCAGCGACGGTGACTGCTGGCTGGGCAACAGCGGCGGCAGTGGTGGTCCCTCGGCCGGGAAGCAACGGCGGCGGGTGGGTTGGCCGGAAGCAGGGGTCCGGCAGGGGAAGCAGGGGTGGCTGCGGCTTCTTCTTCTTCTTCTTCTTTCTTTTTTTTTTTTTTTTTCCGAAGATGAAGATAACTATAGCAAGAGGGCAGCGACGGTGGTGACGGCTGCTGGCTGGCAAGTAGCGACGATGGTGGAGAAGGGGCGACGGTGGTCGTTGACCAAGACGCAGAGGTTCCTTCTCGGTTGAGAAGGATCGGCGTTCGTGGCTGCCGACTTCACCCTTCCTCACACAAATTTCTTTTTTTTTTTATAGCTACAACAGCACTGCAGCGAGAATGCCAAGGATCGCCGCTCTGATACCAAATGATAAGACCCTAAAGTCTTATCGTCGCTCTGATACCAAATGATAAGACCCTAAAGTCAAATGATAAGACCCTAAGGTCTTATCGTGGAAGAAAGGGGAGAAAAGGGAATGATAACGATCGCTTCGAGGGGATCAGCCTCCTTGATCACTTCGAGGGGATCGGCCTCCTAGGGTTTGTCATAACAAACTGGAATAATATTTCATTGATTGATGATTGATTTAAAGAAAGAGTTACATCACTATTTATAGTGTTCCACCTAGAGTCCACCTGGACTTGGACTCTTAATAATAAATAAATATTAAATAAATCTCTATCCGACTCTAACTGAACTAAACAGACTCAATAAACAACTGAACTAAATAGACTCAATAAACATTATTCAAAAGCTCAGAAAAAGGGTCCTAACACACATTTCATGTAAAAAAATCTAAAATAATCACATTCCCTAAACAAGAACAAGTTACAAAACCCAACTACCTGGGGTTGGCTCTGTGAGTTTCTCCCACCATTTAACTCTATTGACAAGAAAATGACTGGCCATACTACAAGTCATTAAACCCCTTCTCATTGTATTTGGCAAGGTCGTCTTTTCCTTACACCACTAATATAAATTGATTCACCACGCTTTAATAGTGCAATTTACATCTTTGGATAGATTCAAAACATTTTAAACAATATTCACTCATTTTATATTTAATTCAAACCATTCCCATTTGTTAATTAGTGCAAATTTTACTTTCTTTCTTTACCAACTCAACATCCATTTCAACATCCTCATGTAGCAAAAACTTGCTTTTTTGGAGATGTTTTCTAACAGCTCAAATTACAGACCCATAACTGAGCGTGCATCTGTTTTATCTAGGTTCACAATTTCACCAAAACTAGGGGCTACAGACCTACGCCAGCATAACCACATTAGGATTGATGGGCACAAGAATTCTATGAAATGCAATGCATCATTGAGAAACCTAGTAAGATCAACCCAACAAAACCCTGAACCATTTTCTATGTTTAAGAAGAACAAGCTGGATCAACAACCGAACTACCCTATCAATTAAGCTAAATTATATAATGACAATAACAACAAGAGCAAGAGTAACACCATCACCATCATCATCAACAACAACAACAACAAGTCATAACGTCCCGACTATCTGGGATCATCTAAATGGATCCTTTGGACTCTGAGCAACGCTATCTCTAGTTAAATTAAGAGCACCCAAATATCTTTTTGTTATTTCTAGTAAAGTCTTCTTAGGTCTTCCTTTATGTTTCCTCACCATTTACAGTAGTAATGGACTTACCTCATCCAATCACAACATCAATAGACCTCCTTGATTATGTCTATACCATCTTAAATAATTCTTCTAATTATCACGAATGAATATATTTTCCTTTACTATCTTTACTTGTAAACATACACCTCAACATTTTCATTTCAGATACACTAGTTTCTTGCACATATTGTTTCTTAATTGCTTAACACTTGGATCGCCTAACAACTATCTTATAAATATTCCTTCTAATCTAAGGGGACTCCAATGGTCACACAACTAACACTCCAATCCACCTCATATATCCAGTCCTACCAAATATAAAACCTTTAATTTGTAAGGCTTGTCTCCATAGCTTAATCTTAAAATTAATTCCATGTGAAATCTCATCAACCAAAATTAGTTAAGCTAGTTACTCTGCCTATAACTAAACCACTTAGAACTTGATCCAAACACCCTAAGGATTTTTTTTAAAAGAAATTACATATCAGCCTTAGGTTCGCCATAAAGTTAATCAGACAAGGTTAAGTAAGCCAGAGATCAATTTAGTTCCATTAACTTCAAAGATTTAAACTCATTAACAATTGAGTCCATCAACCCAATCACCCTACCAAGTTTGTTCATATTCAACAAAAACAACAAAATCGCAAGTCCCAACTATTTAGAGTTAGCTACATGAATCTTTTGCGGCCATTGAGATCGATAAAAAGTCGTATATTTAGTTAAGTTAAGAGTACTTAAATCTTTATTTTTAGTTTCTATTAAGGTCTTTTTAAGTCTACCTTTACCTCCTCTCGTGTCACTAACCTTAATCATTTCACCCTTTTTGACTACTACATCCAGAGATCTCCTAAGCACATGCTCATACCAGCTTAAATGATTTTATCTCATCTTATTTCCTATTGAAATAATACCTAGTTGTTCATAAATAAATGATATGCAGTTGTTCATATTCAACAGGAAATGCTCTTCAGTTAATCAGTTTACATAGTTAAGGATCTCGCTGATTTGTTTCTTCCAAAAAATATCTTTAGCAATCCATGTCAAAGTTTATCTTGAGAATATCAAGCAATCTTTAGCAGCCTATCTACTAGCATTCAACCAAAAACTAGTAATGTATTCAGATGCACGATCTTACTGTAAAATATATCATAACCAAACAAATATTAACCTAACTAATGCAAGAAGACAACTTAACTAATTGAAAATCTTGTGTCATGGGTCATGATAACACATGCAAATATAATTGATCATGACATTTGAAGAAAGAGAAGTTACCCAGATTGGTTAGTGGTAAAGTATGTACGCTTCCCAAGTACCGGTGCTTCCTGCCATGAACAACCACATCATCATAAAATATAGAAAGTACACTTGGCAGAATTATTCTATAAAGTTCTTGATATATTAACGGTCTTTGAAGAACAGGAAGATAAAAAAGACCTCATGGAAAGGAAAAATAAAGCAAGAAGAATGTACTTTGGGTTCCAAGCAAAAACACTCAGCTAGTAGAGAAACTCATATCATCAGTGTCTGGTATGAGACTTAAAAATATATATGTACAATGGAAACCAAATTGGCAGATCAAGTGTCATGCACTGAAGGAACAGAAAGATTGAAGAATATTGATATCAAACAATATAATTCTGACTTGCTCAATATTTACATTGTCATTTACAAATAATCCTAACAAAGATAGAGTTAGTATGAAGTTCAAGCCAAGGTCAAGAAGGATTTGAGATGATTAGCTCAGCAGCCAACGGTTTGTGTGCATCTTGGGATTCAACATGACTTGCTAAAACCTGATACAAACATGGAAAAGTACCTCGTCACAAGCAGAGAAACAACGCCACATAAAATTCCATCTGGTGGAACAAGTTTGAAGAGAGGAAAGAACACACCGACATGGGACGTAAATGTATACACAGGACTTCACCAGCAACCAATAGGCCAGACTAAACCCAGGTGACTCACAACCACATAGCTGCTGTAGTCAGTAGATTCCACTCTTCAATGCAGCATTATTAGCCCACATTATTTTAATGTCATTTTATTGCTTTTACAGAGCCTTTTATAGTTGTCATTTTATTGCTTTTACAGAGCCTTTTATAGTTGTCATTTTGTTGCTTTTACAGATCCATTTACATTGTCATTTTTATTGCTTTTACAGAACCTTTTAGCCCACATTATTTAAATGTCATTAGTTGCTTAATATTTATAGTTTGTCTTATTATCCTTATATTTTTACTTAGTATTTTTCATTTTCTTCATTTAATCTCTGGCTCATGCTATTTCTTGTTTTCCAAATACTAATCATTTTTTTAGATCTTATTATTTGTCTATATAATATTATCTCACAATTTGTTCATTTCGACATGTTCAAACTATCTTAAAAGATCTCTCGATTTATACTTGGCACGATGCATAATTATTAATGTATACATGTATATCTTATTCTACGCTGACATGCATGTGGGGTCAAGTTGATGCCGCATAACCTCAGTTTCAGAACATTTTATCACATCTTTAAATATGAGAGACTAAGCACAAATTTCATACAATCATGTGCAATATTCTTTTCAATGATGTTTAGTATAAGAATTCACTACCTTTTTTTTGTATCCAAAAGAATTTCTTGTTAAGCAAAAATTAATTACAATTGTAACCATGGTTCTTAATTTCAATGTGTACCGCCCGATATGGGCGGTACATATCGGTTCAAGAGCTTCTCGTCACGCGGACCACCCACTATCGGGCGGTACCAAAGTTTTGACCATGTATCGTGCGATATAAGGTTGTATCAAGCCGTAACGATCGAAATCCGATTGTTACTGACCTGTGGTAACGATCGAAACCAACCATTACCGACCTGTATCGGGTTTCAAATGGTCGATTTGACCGTTGGAAGCAACCTAAAGGGTTTTTAAACTTTTTCCTCCATCTTTCAATTTATTTTACGCTCACAATCTCTTAAACTCTCTCAAACTCTTTTTCACTCAATCTCTCTTTTATTCTTACATTTTCACTCCTAAACTCAACAAAGCAACGATTTGTAGATTGGATCAAATTTAGGAGGCTCATTTGGGAAATTAAGAGGAAGAACTTGTTAATCAAGAGGTATGTATTGTCTATCTAGATTTTTATTGATTTATGAGATGATTAAGCCTATTTTATGTGATGTATGACTTAATGTCTAATATATTGTTTGATATGCTTTTGATGATAGAATAATGTTAATTAGGGAGTAATTAAGGTCTTTAATGTTGTGATTAGTGTGTTTAATATTGATTTATTCGAAATTAAACACTTAATAGGTCAAATGTTTATATTTAATGTATATTAAGGATTGAATCATATGTTTGTGATGGTATAATAGATTTAATTAGGTTTTAATTAAGTTTTTTTAATGTTGTGATTAGTTCTAACTTAAAAACCTTATCCTAGTTTTTTTTTTCCAGATATTTTTGAGGATTTTCAGCTTATTTTAGGCATACCGTCGGTATGCCTCGGTACACCGGTATGGATCGAAATTACGAATCTTGATTGTAACATCATAAAAACATCCTATGATTAACAAGCAATGAGTGACAAAGTTATATACTTTCCTCATTTTTTAATGCTGTAGTGGAAAAAGGAAGAAACAAAAATAGGTCTAAGTAGAAAAAATTCAATGGAAATAAGCATTTTATGTAAGCTCCTTCAGATGAGAAGACATCAAGGGGACTAGAACAAATGGGAATTATGAAGGACAAAACCTTTAAAAATAAACTCCTAACAACTACAGAAAATTGAGACACTTTACACACTAAGAACAAAAACAGAAACAAATAGAAGTTAAATGAGTATATACTATATACAGCACATACTTGCAGGAGAATTCCAAAGCAGAATACCTCATATTCTTCAAACTCATGACCTTCAACCAGAACAACACTAGGAACACAGTTAGGAGGTGGACGGAGCAGCTGTTGAGCCTCTTCCCATGTTAACTTTAATTCCATGGAGTCCTCATTTTCAATTCGTAGACGTTTACTCTTGGAACCAAGATTGCCACCTTTCCTTCTAGTACCCTGTGAGGACCTAGCACTAAGCCTATCTTTTTGTAACACACCTTCGTTTGCAAAGTTAGAGCAGTTTCGCTGCTCTGGTGTATTGATCAAGTTCCTTGATTCTGTATTGCCTTTAAAATCTTTAGTGGTGCCCTTGTTGTCACTCTCTGGAGGTGTTGAGAAACCATTGCCAGATTTAACTGCTTGGGAGTCCTGTCAATGGATGTGGAGTAAATAGAAATTAATGATCTTTGAGTAATAAAACAAAAATAAAAAGATCACAATAAGAAGCAGAACACAAGACTTCAATATAAAGTAACTTGCCACCAATTGGATCTAATTAACAAAATGTGTTACTCATATCCTGCACTCGGCAGGTTTTACATATGAAATTATCATGATTCTAGAAATTACAAAAACAATGAGTTCTTCAAGTGTCGATAATAAATGTTTCATGCATGAACAGGCATGTCTACTGAATCAAGTCTCCAAACCAGCATCTGGAAGTTTTAAACGAGAGAGTTCCACACTCCATGAATGAGTTTGTTCATACATAAATGCTTGAAAAACACACACATAAATAAATAAGAAAAATACTCACAAAACAATAGATTAAGACAGGCTTCCAATGAAAAGGTCAGATCTTTCTAGATAGCTCTATGCTTTTAACAAATATTAATCAGTCTTTCACCAACAGACCTGTTCGCTTGAGCCACAAGAAGCCTTTCTGAATCCCATAATCAATTTCCCTTCTGGATCTATCCGACTAAATGTTACTGCAACGAAACACTATACTTTCAGATTTGCCAAAATATTCCAGGATTACACTTAAATTAAAGTTATGGAAGAAAGTGTTCAGATCTGAGACCAAATATAATAGTGTTGTATGTTATCACATTGTAAAAATGTGTAGGAGGCAGAAAAAAGAAAGTGATATATACACTTACATATATATGCATGTGATTATTTCACATTCATGTATATATGAATACATGCATGCATATACATTCACTAAGGTTCCAAATTCGTAAGACGTGCCATTTGGTATTTACTGGTCTGTCAAAGGACCAATATTATATGGTTCAATACTGGCCGGTATCATTATTGTATTATTTTGGTTGGCACCGGATACTATGGGTTCGTATACTTCCTGGTACTTGGTAATTGGTACTATATCAGTTTGGAAACCAGTACCAGATTGAGATTTAAAATCTTTTTATGGACACATGCTAAATAATTATACAAGTATTTGCATATGTGCATACACATATGCATATACTGCAACCATAATTGACAACCCTTAAGTGACTTAATTTGAAAAGTGTGATGCATACCAACACATGGGAGCAAAATAAAAAACAAAGAGAGAAAGGAGTATTTATCATTTAATTTACACGCGATGTATCTCATAGCACAAGCTTAACTTGTAATTTTCCAAAAGCAGCCATGGTTTTGTTGCTGCTGTCATAGATGTCTATGGATGTTAACATGCCAAAAAATTCTGGAGCTCTGTTTTCCTAAAACCCAAAACTACTAGGCAATCGGTCCCAAATGTAAATAAAAATTAAAGACTTTGAGGTGACATATGACCAAGAAAGATACTATTTTGAGAAACTAGTATTATAATAGACTTGCAGAAGCAATGTAGTGGGGTGATGGAGAACCATGATACATTGCATGCATACCTGTGTCACCCGCTTGCAATTGCATTGCCTGAATACAAGGGGTAACCCCCTCCAAAACATACATTCGGCTGTTATTATTAGGCCAGTAACGAAATTGAAACACCCAATCCTTGCCACTTGCGTCCTGAACTTTCAAAGGAAGTCCTTCAGGCTGAGAAATTATAGGGAAGTATGCCTGTTTTGCAATAGAAGTTCAAATTACTAGAAGGCTCTGTTTAGTTATATATATGCAATAGAAGTTCAGATTACCGATTATGATTTAATTTAACCATACATATGCATAATTGACAAAGTATTTGTAAAAGACTTTATGAGGTGCTATCTAAATTTTATAAGTATGTTTGATGCTTTATCCTTTAAAACAAAGCATCGGAATCTTAAAAACCATTGAAGGAAATGTGACCCTTGTACATCATGTATGTTGTCAAATATAAGATCCAAAAGGCTACGAAAGCTTCATCTATTTGCACAGAATATTATATATATGAGCATCTTTAAATCTTGCATGCAGGCCACTATCTTCAACAGTGCCAATATCATGAGGTAGGCCTATTTTATATTTTTTGTTCGTTTCTGCAGGGATTTATGACGGAATCATTAAATTTATCTGTGCAAATATACTTATACATTTGCTTGTAGATAGAGCTTTGAAAACAATTCTTTTGGCACTTTTTAGCATGTTTAAGAGACACATACTATGTGGTTGTGAATCATTGCCCAAACCCATAATTTCCATATCTTACAACCAATAATGAGTAAACAAGCTCAGTTTACTGTTTAATTTTCTTAGTTCAAAGATGCTTAAAGATTTCACTTGTCAAAGATATTGTAAGGATGGAGGGATCACATGCACATCAGAAGTTTGCAGAAAGGACTAAAATAATAGACACTAATATGATGCTTGGGCAAGAGAAGGTGTGAACTATTAATGATACCAAAAGGCCAAGTCACATTGGTATATATTATTGAAAATAGAACAGCAAGCAGCAACTAAATTCCATTACAAACAAAAATGTCCATATTGGAAGCACAATTTTTAAATGGTTCTATTACAAACACACTAGTCCACATGACCAGAAACCATTACTGTTGTGGCCTAGTAATTTCCGTACATTATCTAATATGAGTCCAAGGGAGATCACTAAAACATATCTTATGCAGGATTTTACCAGGTTCCTGAATGGGATTCACCTCACCTTGATATCTAATAGGCTAACAAGGAAGCATCATAAATATTTTGGCTATCTGGTCCATAGGCGTCATTGATTTTCAGACAGCAAAAGTCAGTGACAATAAGATACATGCAGCATGATAAATAACAATAAGACAATGTATGGGCTGTATGGTGACTCCAATAGTGAGGGCGGGTCTTGGTACAACGATAATGTTGCTCCTTTACGACCTGGGAGACTAGATTCTAAGTCACGAAAACAACCTCTTTAAATATTTAATGGTAAAGCTGCGTACATTGGCCCTCCCTAGACTCCACATTTGCGGGAGCCTCGTGTACTGAGTACGCCTTTTTATGCGGTGGCTCCAATGGTACCAGGTATGAACATAACTTCAAGGCAGCTAAGCAGCTGTTGATGTTGAAAATGAAATATTTGCTTACACTGTGTGTGGCTCACCAAATTATCCTAAATCTAGAAGGCATAACTGAAAAGACCAATATAAATGCAATTGTTAAGAGAAAGCCAGGGAAAAGTTCTATTCTAAAATTTGATAAGCAGGACAACCAAATGCAGAGTAGAATTTAAAAGAGAATAATATGGTTTGTCACTCATTTTAATTTCATTTTCCTGAAAGGAGATTAAAAAATGAATCCATGTTCTTTTAGTTCCATGGTCAGGATATTAGGTATCCGAATACAATGATTGAACCAGAATAGGTTTATTATCTGAAGCCACTAATGAAGCCAGCAAGCACACACAGTGAAAGGTTACAACATATAGTGAAAGACAGTAGATGCCTGTTGGGCATGATGATGACCCAAAAGGATTAACATGCAAGTTGGGGAACCTCTAACAAATGGTCCTTTGTCTTTATTTCTTCAAGTTAATTTTCTTAATCAACCATGTTTCTGAATCTGAATGAAAGGAACTTTCTACAATCATTGTTTTATTTTCAACTTTAAAAGAGTGAAAATATATAATTATATACTATATACTGAGCCAACTCATTGTGACTGAAGCCAAATCTTCAGAAGCTAATCATGTGGATATAGAAAGGCACATGTTGAGGTTTTAAATACAATTTTTTATTGATGCATATTTATCTAGAATCACTAAATTTGCAATACAAACTGATAAACACTCCTCAGACCCTGCATTGGCAGCAGCCTCATGCACTGGGTATGACCTTTTGCATTTGGCCAAAGATAACAAAACAAACCACCAGCCAGCATATATTTCTTCGGTCAGCCACATGATTATACCACAGATAGAGGAGGCCAATAAAACTGTGACCAAGAAGGAGACCAAGAGAAAATGAATGAAGGGAAAAGGTCAAAAGTGCTAACTCTTAAAATCTGGAAAGCTAGTATACAATCAAGAAGCATATTTTAAAAGAAGCAAGATATTGTCTAACTAGCCATAAGTGAGAACAAAAAAATGTATACCTGCTTCAGAGTTCTTAAAAAAAACCCAACATTTTTTTATTGGAAAGTACAGTCAGTAAGCATGAAATGACAAAATGGCTATAACTGTAGAAACAAGGTGACAGCTGTGACATTAAAAGACATGTACTATATAGTAATAGTTGAGTGGCTTTGAATTGCTCCACCTATGTATTTTTATTATACTGAAATATTGCCAAGTATACTTTTCAAACAGTGCAGCAAAGTAACCATGTGCTCTTTGTTCCCTGTATTACAAAGAGAACATTCAATATTTTGCATTAAAACCAAAAGTTGGACAGTATTTTTTTGTCTCACCAAAAATAAAAACAAAAAATTAGCATATAGCCCTTCCCTCACATTCTTTTTAACATGTCTCACATGATAATTAACTAGTCAGCAGCAAATTTATGACACCAAAACATCCTAGGTAAACTTCAACTTCAAACCATTGAGTATTCAAGCATGAAAAATAAAATCATTAAATGATTTTACCTCGTGGAAGACTTACCTCAGCACATTTTTTTGGCAGTACTAGACGTCCAATCCGACCGGCATCACTAGCACTTAACATCTTTTCGAATAATGGAGTAATCACAGAGTTTGAACTTGTAATTGGTCAAGAAAAGCCTCAGTAAATCCAAATGCAAGACCAATACGTTCATTAATTAACCACAACTGATCTTCACATGGATGAAGAATCTTCTTTTTAAAGTTTAACATAGCAAGAAAAAAACATATAGAAACAAGGGCATAGTTGTGATGATGAATATAAAAGGATACTCTCCACCACCGGATATTTGTTGTAACTCTTGATCTGTTATTCTAGGCCAATATCGAGGAAGTAATTGGGACCGCGTTCGGTTATCTACTCGAGTTTTTCCATTGCGCATTTGACTTTGTACTTCAGGATCTATCACACTTGGAGGGTAAAACTGCTTCGACAGAGGATCTGTTTGAGATTGTGATTGGTTTGCAGAAAATCTAGTTGGCTCCTTTGAGCAATTTGTCGATTGAAAAACAGCAGCTAACCCAAGAGATGAAGAATCCTCTTTTATTGCAGATGAGGGTAATGAGTTTACACATGAATTTGGATGTGCATCAAGGTTAGCACCAGAAGAGCTGGTGGAACAAGGGTCTGCATTCACCAATTTCCTTGTAGAGACAGAATCACTATCTCCAACTAGGCGGCAAGAATCTTGCACTGTATCAGCATTGCCTTCTCCATGATATGCACCAAATGTAGAAGCTGCATCAATACCTACTTTGCCATTGGCATATCTTTCTCTTGCAACGTTATTAAGGTTGCCAGTGATTGGTTTCTCAGATATGTTCTCAAATTTCTTCTCATGTGCTAAAATGGAATAGCGCCCACCAGGAGCAAGTTTTTCGATGCAATTAGGTCTGTCAAATTCATATGACAGCCTCTGTTGCAGATCTGATTGTGCACTTGTCATATTCCACATATGTGGTGCTTGACGCCACTGTCCAAAAAATGGACCACTCACAGGTTTCCAGCTTTTAGCAGGAAATTCCCTCCTCTCAGGTCCTTGTTGGGACATAAACATAGGAGAAGATGCTACCTGATTTGGTGCCTGAGGAAACATGAGCACACATTAAGTTACCAAGTCAGGGATAAGTGATTAAAAAGAATTAAAATGATCTACTTTTAAGTGTTTGTAGCTGAACTGCTGTGATAGAAATAAGCAAATGATATCATATATTTGCATAAAAGAATGTAGGTAATGAAAAATGAGGCACAGTTGTTAAGAAACCAAAAGGTCTTGGACCTGGACAATGATCTGAATCATTATCTTTGAGGAGTTTAATTTGAGATCGAAAACAAAAATAATATAGCCTTATATTTTATGATTGTACTTGTATATAGAAAAAATAATTGCAATAAACCTAGACAGACACTAATGCTTATATCCAATGATTTTCAGAGGAAAAATATAAGAAGATGGAACCAAAGACAGCATGGACATACTGCGACAAATATGCTTCAATCAGAAAAAGAAATTGAACAACCTATAACTGTCAGTGATCTAACATCAACAAATTTATATTAAAAAGGATAAGAAGGTTCAAACTAATGTTATAATGGCTATGACATGTCATGAAGATGTAGCAACAGTTATTTGCAGCCTTGGGTATTTTAGAATTATAGTCACGGGAAAATTGTAGAAAGCACCAAATTAAAAGAGCTAGATAAGCTCTGTATAATGCATGGGATTTGGAAGAGGAAGACGACTCCTCTTTGTCTGCTCACCATGACAAGAGATTTCCTGGCACATGCAACGCAATCAACTCCACCAGCATCAAGTAACACGTACGTAGAAACAGAAACGACACACCCGCAATGCACCCGCTGAAAATAAAATTGGTTGAATCAGAAGATATGTTGTATAAATTAACACAAAAACTGTTCTTCTGTTATCATCATTCCATAGTGAACCCAACCATAAACCAATCGATCAGAGAACCCGATGAAAATTTGAACTTCTAACCTTGCCGCACGTTTTACAGTTCCTCCAACCTCCATCGTCAGAGTGAAACGTTTCGCAGAAATTGCCTTGCTCGAACGAGCAGCTGAAAGCAACCAAATAGACATTAGAGAACGTCACGGAAAGCTCAATAGTTCTAGGCCATGTGCCCAGAATCATCATTCAGAAGGAAAAAAAAGCCAATTTTTTCCGAACCTGCTTCAGATTGCGGACCAAAAGATCCAATTCGAAAAACGAAAGCTAAGCGATTCCAAGTTTTGGCTTAAGACTATAGTACACAAGTAGCATCCGCAACTACAAAGTATTACCAACGAGCACTTTCCACTAAAAATGAAACACAAATTTTGAGTTCGAACAACCAAAGAAGAAGAAAAACAAGCAGAAACCGCCGATTTCCGGTAAGTCCCGACACATGACGAACGGGGAACCAAACCAAATCGAAGGCCGGACGGCGGTACACAAACCATCAGATCCAATAACAGAAACACACCGACGCGAAAAGATACGAGGGGAACCATCAGGAGCGGAAAACACGCCAGGAGATGGGGGAAAGAAGGGCATACGAGCATCGGTCGCAGAGGTCGGCGATCTCGCCTGAGCGGAGGCGCCACCCCTTTCTTCTGGTGGGCAGGGGGTCCGGCAACGGCTCCTTGCACTCGGAGTTGAAGCAGATCTTGGCTGTGACCACTGCTGCCGACGAAGAAGAAGACATGACAACTAGAAGAAAAGGAACAAGAGAAGAGATCAAATCGACCCAACCCTAGAAGAGAGGTGGGGAAGAAGCCACGATTTGGAATCACATACAGAGAGAGAAGGGGGGGGGAGGGAGGAGGAGGGTTTGGGAGACGAGATCGAAGAGGAGGAAGAACAAGAGGGGGGCGTAGTAGGAAGAATAAAGAGGTCGGCGTTTCTTTAATGCGTATATATAGGGGGGTGTGTGTGGGTGTGTATGTGTTTGTGTTATGGGAGGGGGTGGGTTGGGTTGTCGTTGTGTTGTGTGCCTTGTTGGCGTCGTCCCAATCCCCTCATCCCACTCACACTACTACTGCGACAGCCACTCTTCATGCGGTAAACCCTTCTTCGTTTCCTCTGACTTGGTCTTAGGGATGGCATGTGCTCACCTCACCAGCTCGCGGTACTATGTACATGTATGCTCGGTGGCTTCGGACAATTAAGTTGAGGTGAGAAGCGCAAAAGTCACTGGCGGGTGATGGGAACGCAGGATGCGTCTGCCTTCTTCGTTCTGCTGTTCGTGTTATGCATGCATGTGTATCCAACGGAGGACACGCTCGCTGTCGTCGTCGTCGCGTTCAGCCCAACCTG
The DNA here is from genome assembly GCF_036884655.1 of Musa acuminata AAA Group. Lineage (NCBI taxonomy): Eukaryota > Viridiplantae > Streptophyta > Magnoliopsida > Zingiberales > Musaceae > Musa > Musa acuminata. Next base: position 41,559,125 of record NC_088341.1, read on the forward strand.
TGGGGGAACAGCGCCTGCTCACGTCCTCATAGGAATCTCGGGTGCTGACAACTGTGGACGGTTGCGATCTCTTCCGAACCATAAATCGGACGGCGGATTTCGCATTCGCTATTCAAATATAACTAAACAAGTAGATAAATAAGATCTAATTGATTGATTTGTATATCCTGCATGGCCCGGCAAATCACGCCGACCGCGTTACGTAACGTGTGACGCCTCCGTATTCACGCCTTCCGCACGACTCCTCGTGGGATTCGATGTCTGTATCAAACACCAAGTGTTTTTATCCTACTGGATCTCGAGTCACGACCGGGTGGGACCAGAAACGACTGTCCTATGGATTGGATCTCTAAGTACTAGCATGGACTGAGCTATACTGATCGATCAGCTGAGCCAGCAAGTCACTGAAAGCATGTAAAGCATGGTTTTGTGATAGAAAATTCATTTGGATTGTTATCTAACACGGTATTCCACAAGAAGCTGTTGGATGAAAGAGAGAGAAAATGAACAAAAACGGGGCTAAATTACTTTTTTTGTGCATCAAGCCACATGTCTGCTGATCAAGAATCCAGCAGCATCCATCTTAATTCGATATCAGTCAAATAACTATCACAATACATGGTTAGAAAACACAGATATTAGAAATCAGCACATGCCAGGAGATGTCATTAGAATGGAAAAGGTTAATACTATTATTAGCATATATTACAGCCTCCATAAAAAATAAAGGGAGTGTGCCAAATCTCTCTCTTTTTCTTTTCCTTTTTGCACAAATATATACAGCAAAATGCTGGTAAAGAGAAAAAAGATATATTATTTCTCTTTTTTTTGTTCGCTCTTCTCTGTGCCTAAAGGTATGGAGGGGCCAACAACCAGAGGAATGGGACCAAGAGGGATCATCTGGGTGAGAAGATTGTAGCTAAGCCCTGATCCACCGTCATTTGGATGGGAGGACCATAAGCCATCATCAGATTCTGTTGTTGATCTTCACAATGGAGATCATCACCCCTAGCAATAACTTCGCCATCAGAGTCGATGATGCCACCCTTTGTGGGATGTCCTACCTGCTTACCTGGCTCTAATCGGAATGCTTTGACCTGCAAAATCCATTGGAAAGATGATTAAGCAAATGGCTCTGGATAGTTGATCTGAACATCAAGGATAAGCTTAGAACATAAACAAACTTATTTTGCACTTTGATGCTTCCATGCCAAGCCTGCTTGTACATGGAAGAGCTCTACTTACTACACAAGAACCATTTTATCAATCAAAAATCTATGAAGCAACAATGTAGCAGCAACACCTAAAACCGCATGGCAAGTACCCAAATGCCGCAATATCTGATAATGGTCAACATAGTTTCTGCAAAATAAAAGTTGTGCCGGAATAGTCGGTATAGCAATCAACATCAGGTTCTGTTCCTGTAGCTACCAGAGCCAGAGATGGTTAGATAAGCAAGGGTCTGTTGGATATTTGTACCATCATCATGTTTTACTATTCAAAATCTTTTATACATGTATGCAAATATGGTCACAGGTTCAGTTCCATATGCATCGAAATATCTAAACATATTTTGAAGTATTAAATTTACTTGTATCGTTATAAAGAAGGTATCATTTTGTTCTCCTTTTCTTGTTCTTTATTTTCTTTCCATGTTTGCTTTAAAGCTCTTCTTGACAAGAAATAACATTGATATCTTTGAGTTAGTGTCCCAATTATCTCTTTATAATATATCAAGCTGCAATATTCCTACCTACATCTACCTTAAATAGAAGGTGAAATCGATATCAAATCGAGCAATATCCATCTACATCAACTGGTGTAAAAAAGAAAAACAAAGGGTTGTTTAGTATTAACAGGTGTTATATGCACCAACAGCAGAGCAGACATGCGATGATATATCTTTCAAAATGAGATAGGAATGAACCGGTCAAGAACACAACCCACCTTGAGATACACGACATACGGAGACTTGCAATAACTTCCATCACTCATCTTCAGCATCAGTGACAAAAGAGCCGACTTTGGACATTCTTTGATAATGACTGCGTCCAAGTAGCCATCAGAGAACTGCACAGGAATAAGGTAGCTGTCACTATGATGTGCAGATCATGCTACAAAAGTACCAATCAGGTGATTGGAATGCAAACCACAAATACTGCTGCAGTTAGCTGATCTTGTGTTAAAAGTTTGTCAAACTCAAACTGGTGCGCACAAATCAAATAAAATTGGTTCATGAGACCAATATCGAAGTAATTGACTTAATGTAAGTTGTGCATGATCCATGTATGCAAAGAGAGACCGCAAGACAGAAACAAGTACTGACAACAAAAAGTTACCTTGGCATTGGGTGCCGGCATAATATCTTCACTTGCCCATGGCACGTTGTTGATCCAAACCGAAATAAAAGGGCCATCAATAGACCTCCATTCACATCCATCCAGGGAAATTGAAGGCCCTTGGTAGCCACATGGCCTAACATTAGCTTCATCTCCTTGGTCGTCCTTGTAAAGCATAGTGTTGCTACTGCAACAGTTGGTTTGATTTATTGGTTCTCCATATGCTTCGTATCCAGGTGCTGGAACAAATTGAACATGCCCGTCGTACTTTCGCAAATTAATTATGCGAAGAAGAGACTGCAAGCAACATATGGAATCGATGAGCACATTCTAACTCCCAGGACACAAATGATTCACTCTCATCAATCAAAGTCATGACAGGAAGTAGAATAAACCATGCACAACACAAGACTTTAATAAAACAGCCATAGAAGTGCCATGTTTTTTGACAGATGAATCATGAACAAATAATTAATCTTGGAATCCTACAAGCTTCTGAGATGAAGTTGTCCTGAAAAACATGACTGATATCTGCAATAAACTACAGTCAAGTGACAAGCCAGCAAAGCAGACAAGGAATGAACATAAAGGAGCTTAAGGAAATCTTCATCACGAAAATAAATGAAACAACCATGGGGTTAACTGGAGGTAGAAGATGTAAAATTGTAGGACTAAAAGAGATATAAGACGAATCCAGAGGGAAGTGGGGAAGCATGTAGAACAACTAGTTCTATATTTTACTACCCAACAAACTACTTGTAAATGTTGCAATACCTACAGAGATGGCTGCCCATTTCCATACCTAGCCCTCCAGTAGCTACCTAAATTGAACCCTTCAAAAGTGCAGGCACTTGGTCAGTGAGGGCAGCTTAGAAGCCAAGCAGCTGCCATGACTGACACAAAAGGTAATCATAAATATAAAAGAGTTTGACAATCTACACAGAAAGAGAGTGAAAATAATGAACTTAGCATACTAGTAATTCTTTTTAAAAGCTCAAAGAGGAGAAAAGAAATCATATTTCAAAACTCACTTGAGCATAAGATGCAATAATACCTAAATAGAAATAAGAATTAAAAACCCTGCAATCATAAATGTCTACAAAAGAAACAGAAGAAATAAGGAAAAAAAAAAAGACAAATCAGTTGACCATAACGAAGTAGGTGAACCAAATATTATAAAATTATTGATAAGATGGACAACTACGTAAGAGGTACCCTACACAAAATAGACATATTGACAAGTTCTATGTTAGAAAAGTATGAAGTTACAAGAGATATATATGAGAGAAACCTCAGGGTACATGCTATACATACATAAAAGTCCAAGCGAGCACTTCCCATCCACCTATACTTCTCAGATTCAATATCAATATCTGCCACCAAACCTTCAGATGCCAATGGATTACTTTTAGAGAGAGGCATACAGAACTTCACATGATATGAAAAATGAGAAGCTATCAAAAGAGCAAAATATAACAATTAAACATGAGAATGAATTGGCTTTGCAAGGTTTCTACGTACCCCAGGTAAGCATCAAGACACTGAAAAACTTAGTCTTTTCTTGGGAGATGGTAACAACATCAAGGGTGCGTCTATAACCTGTATGGTTAACATTTGCTTCTGAGAAACATATTTTTCATCTACTTAGCCTAAATATAATAATCACATTCTAAAACATAAACATGTGAATGAACAAAATAAAATTATGAAGAAAAAGAGGACCTCTAATAATAGAAAATGTGGCATTGGAAACAGAGTAAACTTCACCAGCTGCATCTAGAAGTGATTTTGCCATACCATTCCCCGTACCTACAACCAAATAACAAGAATAACATAAGTAATACATGTAAACTGTGAGAACCTGCCAACAAACATGCTAAAAGAAAACTAGTCAACAAGCAATTCATCGAGTGACAAATAATGCCAATTAAGCAGCAAAAAGATGAGCAAATATCACTTAGAACAAGTCAGGGGATTTGTTGACATTCAATCCTGTGGATGGTGTGCACCTTGGTCCTATTTTAATTAATGCAGTTCAGTCTCACAATCTGAACTGAGGACCTGATTTGCACCTTTTCTGTTTCTTTGAATCATAATCACTGGTCTCAGAAGATCTTCTGAAGCCCCCTAATCTTACTATTTAAACCTTTCGACTGTTCGGTGACATGGCATCTTATAAACTTAGTCCCATGTAGTTCATGGTGGCCATTATTCTAGTAAATGTGAAGCACATCAAGCACAAATTTGGAACATTTGAATTAACAACAAACCATAGACCTGAATAAGTTACCAAAAGATGAGAAATTTGCATTAGTTCACCTGTCGTAAGCAAATTTGACAGTCAGGAGTTGCTATCTATCAAAGGGCCCTAATGGATTCCCCCCTCCACCAACCAAGCCACCACAACAAGAACAAAATCAGGAAAAGGACTGTTAACTTTATGCCCTCAATAAAGTGAATCTCAAATTAAACGAACAAAAAATGTCCTGATCATGGGAATCCAAGGACTCATCAAGTCTACGATAATAATTTCATAATCATCTTCTTGTCAGAATCTGCTCCATGTGACAATGTTCCAACTGATTTTAGTGTTCCTCAACTTGCATAAAATTCAAATGTTGCATTATAATTTAAATGAGCAATAAGATAATAATTTGAAAATCATCTTCTTGTCGGAATCTACTCCATGTGACAAGGTTCCAACCGATTTTAGTGTTTATCAACTTGCATTAAATTCAAATGTTGCATTATAATTTAAATGAGCAATAAGATAATAATTTAAAAATCATCTTCTTGTCCGAATCTACTCCACGTGACAAGGTTCCAACTGATTTTAGTGTTATCCACTTGCATAAAATTCAAATGATAACTTGACTAAGCAATTCAACATTTCATGGTATGTCGAGGAGCATACCTGCTGGAATTACCCCAAGAGGTACCTGAATTGCAGTATCCCAGTCTTCCCTGTGCAATAAGCCATTAACAACCTGCCAAACAAAGGAGAAAAGAGAAAAAGGATGAACTAATGTGATATGTCAAGGATACAAAAATAAGGAAGTAGTTAAAGCATTTAGAATCTTTAAAGAGACCATAAAGTGGGCAAAAGCATACGAGACAAACAATGAGGGATACACCACTATAGACTTTCTTTCTTTTCAAGAACTTAAACTGGAATCTAGTGATACGTACGCATCAACATAGCTGATAAACAGCCCATGAAGTTCAAAAGATATCAAATCACGAGTTCACATAGGAAATGCAACTAACAACAGTAACAACAAAATCAGTATAATACTTCTGTACTTTCTGATTATTAATTAAACTAGTAAAAAATTAGCAGCTATGCAGAAACAAATGAACTCAGTGAAGCAATGTGAATAGAGATTCGAGATGTAAATGGCTATGGCAATCTAATACTCTAGAACAATCAATTGTGGCCTATTATTAGCTAATAATATAGAGTATTCATGACGTTCGAAGAATTACTGTTGCATCTCAAATGTTCACCTTGTGGTCTAAAGATCAAGAATTAAGACTTAAAAAGCTACAGTTGCTACAATTAGATAAGCAACTAATAACATGTCAAAAATCTTTTAATCACAAAGAAGATAGTTTGTTGCCACTTTTAACAAGTCCATGTCCCACACTTAAGATGAACACTATCACCAAACTTCTATTTTCTTTCATGTGGAGAAATTATGAGTTACTAACCTCTACAAGAACACCATCACCACTGACACACACAATTCCATCGTATTTTATAAGATCCATGGTGTTAGCAATTTCTTGAGCATGGAGCTGATACTTAGTTTCTGAAGGAATATATCAAATCAAAGAGTCAACTTGTTAGAAAAGGGAAAAGGTAAATTAAGTTTGCTGCCAAAGAATAGAAATATCAAGATGATTTTACAGAGTACCAATCTCACCAACCTTTCAAGGTATAAAGGACTTCAGCATCCGCTAGAAGGGGCTTAATTTCTGTGTCAAAAATCTTTCGTGCACTTTTATTTCCACCAAATGGGTTTACAATTATCAATAACCGCTTTGGCCGACCTATATCAGAAGAGCGATGATATATTAAGTTTCTCCCCCACAGAAGATAATTAGAATTACTTTACATCAATTTAAGATTCTTGTCCGACCTCAATGACAGTCTTAGTCCAATTGCCTCGAGCACACAATATATACATATACATAGTCGGTCCATGAAACTCAAACGACTATATGAACTTTAATCTATAACCATGAAGCATGACTTCACCAAATGAAGGAGAAGAAGGAAATGTGAAACAATTATCTAACTACAATCTAAACATGAAACCACATATCAAAAGAAAAAAAGGAATCATGCCGAAAATTAAAGCTTTCATCGGATCAAAAAAAAATCCGGAAATTAAGTTTAAACCTCAAAGATATTCCGCAGGAACAAAGGAAGAAGCTCCCAATGATCTGGAAAATGCAAAAGTTTGCTCTTAGATAACACACAAACGGGGTAAGAGACGAATTAAGCTGTAGTTCTTCAAGGAACAGAAACATCTGATGGAAATATCTCGACGCAATCATTGAGACATGACTCCACCAAGATCTACGATTTCAAGAAACAGAAAGTTGCGTCCCGAAAGTTTCGCCCGAAAAATTAGGATGTTTACCAAGGGAATCGATGTAAGCCCTCATCCTCTCGCTCCACCTGGACGCCAACTCTTCGGTGGGCATCTCCAACACATGATCCCTCCTCACCCTCTTGCCGGCGCCACGCCGCCCGCCGCAAGAAGACAACCCCTTGAGCGCCCCAACGAAGGCCCGGATCGTGATCCTGCGCCCCACCACGTCCAGGCCCAGCCCCTCCGACTCCAGTGCCAGGCACCGTTCCCCGCCTTCGCCGGAGCTCCACCGCAGCGTCCCGTCGGCCGCCAGGCTAGCCTTCGCCGGCGCGCCGTCGATCCGAACCCTCTCCGTCAAGGTCGGAACCGAGGTCTCCGTCTTATCCGCCATTCCTACCAACCCTTGCGTGTGCGTTCCTACTCGAGCGGAAGGGACTTCTTATACCACTGCTAAGTATTAATGGAATGGATGGATTGCGTACAATAACAATGATGACAACAACGATGAATTCCACGAGGCGATGGCGTCGCTGCTGCTTTTAAAGCTCAAAGATTCTTTAGATGATTGAAACAAAGGGAGGGGGGAAACGCGAGGCGCCCAAAGGGCAGGCCGTTTCCCCTAATTAAATCAACATGCGAAATGGAAGGTGGAGATCGGAAGCGATAGGTTGGGGGAGACCGACCGAAGGATCACGTGACTCGCATGTGGGCCACCACTGATGTGGATAGTATGGAAAAGGATGCATTCGATGTTATTATGGGGGAATTTGTAGAAAAAATCTGCTTTTCAAAAATATTATGATATAATATAATATTTTATTATAGCTGTAACAATTTTTCGGTATTACTAAAAAAAATTATAATCGAACTAATTCACCCTATGAGCTGATCTCTAAAAAAAAAGAAAAGAAAAGGATAGGTGACTGGAATTATTTGAGGCATTAGTAAAAATAAGGATGTTGTTTGAAGATTCTAAAAATAAAAGAGGTTTCTCAGAAAAAAGAAATTAAAAACATATATATATATATATATATAATTTTCAGAAATTTATCCTATTATCGTCACCGTCTATTTATGGAGGGGGAGAATAATAAAGAGGGGTTGTAACAGAGAAATTGGGAGGTGACGGGAAGAGGGTGACAGCACACCAACCGAACGAGGCAAGTAATGGCTTTCTTCCGACGCTGGCTCGCTTTTCCATGTACAAGAATAGTCGTTGGTGACCCGACCAATTGGTTGGACGGCGTGCATCGACGTCGATCTCCGCGTGAGAGAGGTTGAATCATCGGAGATTTGTCTGTGATGATGCTTCGTGTGTGTCGATTGTTAATATTCGTGAGATCTGATGCGTCCAAACAAACGGCGTGGGTGAAAGATCAAATAAATTTGATTGTTGGGGTATAAATAGAAGAGGAAGATGAGTTGGAAAATGACTTTCAAAAGAAAGTCATAATTCTTAAGCCTTTAATTTTTGATAAAATTATAATTTTTTTTTACATTTATAACACTCCTTTTATATTGGTCTATAAGGTGGATCGATGTATGAGGTAAATTAGTCTAATTATAATTTTTTTTATAAGTTTATAATGTGTTTGGAGGTCCCAAAAACATTGTAGTTGACTTTTTTTTCTAATAAGAATATGACATTCCAATAAGGGTGATAAGTTTGTATTATATGGTAAGTCATTCCTATAGGTTTATAGTGTTTTTATATTTATAAATATATGATAATAACATTATAATTATATTTAAAATAATATAATTAGATTAATTCACCTTATAGATCATTTCATTTTATGGATCGATTCAATGTAAATGATGTGTGTATCATAAGCTAAATTTATTTTGCCTAAGTCGTTTTGCATATGCCTTTTTTTTTTTATAAAAAATCGATCGTTATTGATAAGATATATTTTGGGTCCAGGTCACGTCATGGTTAATACCACGTCACGCTATAGCTAAGTCAGCAAGAGGAGCACCCCCATACGCCGAGCCAAAATCCATACCAAGGCGTGCTTAGTACGTTCTTTCCCGGAAGCTCGGGATGGCGCAGCATGACATCGTTTTGTGCGTCCCGAGACGGTAGCTACACAAAGGTATCATCTCACCTCTCGATGATTGGTCATACCAAACCCGCGTACGATGGACCCTCGTACAGTAATATAAAAGTTTCTAACTAGCATCCGGCCTAAGGAGAGGTAAAAAATAAATCAACCCACCACTGACTTGCTCGTTGGAGGGGTCAAAATCGGCAATCACCCGACGAGGGTCATCCTTGTATGAAAGCGGCCACCCTCGAGTCACGAGCATTCCAACCTTGGAGTCATCAACAAGCGTACTGACGATGAGCCGCTAACCGATGTCCGGAACAAGAGATGCGGATCCACATCTCGACACCAACACCTCATCGCAAGGGTTCGATCGACCTCGACGATCAGCTCAGCCGACCGAAGACTCCTGATATCGACCCGTGGACCAAGCAAATATACAAGTAAACTGTTATTGTTACTTTATCAAAGTGTAAACTCATTATCTCGTAACCAGACATTAAAGTGGACGCTTCATAAGAAAAAGAAATTACAAAGATAAATTTCATTAGCTTATGTAAAATCATTATACAGAGACAAAACTATCCAACCTCTAACCTACAATTTGTAAGGATCTTCTACAGTTGACAGACAACTTTAGAACCCTAAATGACACAAGATTAGATGACAGTTGGCTGTAAGCACTTAGTGTGTGAGAATTTATATATGACATCACGTTTAAACATTTTATCGTATTATCTTTCAAGTGTGTAAAATCTATATTTGTAATTAATATTAGCTACCTATAAATTGTTTACCATAAGATTATGCTTGGATCGATTGATTTTGCTTTAGTGTTTTGGTACTTCTTTCCCACGACTAAATGGTATAAATGTTAGTGATGAACATGTTGTATTCCCATAACAATTAGCTTAATTAGCACACAAACATTAAGATCCTTTCCCGAGCACTAAAAAGATTTATGCACTGTGAAGTAAACCACTCATTCTACAGATCGAGGCGGGCAAGAAAAGAAGAAAAAGATTCATCTTCACGGATTAATTATTATTGAGTCGTGGGAAGACACAAAGTCCCCACAAGATCGATCATTAAATATAGCTTCTGGGAGAGTACCTGAGTCGTCTTCCTGTGTCCCAGTCAATCCAGGGCGGACACTTCATTGATTCTGTACTGTCTCCGCCCTTATGGCTGACGGCCGCACTCCACACTAACTACACCCTTCTCTCACTGTCCTAACCATCAGTCCAAAGATACTCATGGCTAAAGGGGAGACAATTTGGTTCATCGTCATCGGTGTTTCTTTCCTGAAGCGAAAGCAACGAATCTTGGTAGCAGTGTCTTTGATAGCGGAAGAAATGACAGATTTTGGTTGTTGGGCGGAGTAAATTGATTCGGATGCAATCTATTTTTTTTGAAGTCAACATCAACTCAAACCTCATCGATCCACAAAATTACTTGAGGGCATTCCCAACAATACTCTTTAGATGCTTAAATTGGAGAGCTGATGAAGCAAGCTATTGGAGCATACATGTCTAACTTCTTTTATAGTATGTTCTCAAAGTCGCTATCTCTAGATGGCATGTCATTCATGAGAATATGGTGCATTGATCTTAAGCGTAATTATCGTTGGTTCATGCTGAATTCAGGATAGCGTAATGTTTAAACATATGGCATAGATCAGACGATGAGAGATGATCAATTGATGGGAACGGGTAGAGTCTCATAGTATTGGCATGCCTACCACGTGAAGCCAGCTTGTGTTGATGTGTCAACCACCCGATGCCAGCAGTCGACGTCACGATGCCTTGTGGCGTTGAGGAGTCGGCCAATGGCCATTAAGGTGTCAACGTTTCGACCGTATGGCACCGAAATGTTGATCACTTATTGTCGATGTATCGATCACATGGAGCTGATGTGTCAATCATATGATATCTTACTGTTAGTCACTTGGTACAAACATATCATCCGTAGACATGGCCTAGTGCAATTAGGCTCGATGGGTCGAGAAGGCTATACACAAAGCCACTCGATGGGCCGACACAATCATAAGTAGTGGCGAAGGTAAGCCGATACAATCGTGCATGGTGGTGGAGGTAGGTTGATATGATCCCACGTAATGGCGCCCAGCAAGCTGACATGGCAATGCATAGTGGTAGTGGCAGGCTAATAAGGTCACACGTGATGGGTTGACATAGCCCATGTGATGACAAAGGCAAGTCGACACAACCATAGTACAGTGGTGCTCGACGGGCCGATGGTCGTGTGCAATGGCGAAGGCACATGCCGCAAGTGCTCCCCCTTTCGGTAGTTGTGCAAATTAAAATATGATAGACACATAAGCACGCATTGTATCTACTTGTGATTGGCTAACATGGTGGGATCTAAGGCCTCCACGTGGTGATTGTGTAGATCGTGGTAGATTTGATGAGATCATAATGATGATCCAAATGACTCTTGGGTCACTCGAATCCTGCCACGTGTCTCTTCGCGACTCTAATCATGTAATGTTGCCTCCTTCTTTCGAGGCGCTCGAGAGCTGACCGAGCAATCGAGCAAAGGAAGCATTAAACTTAGCCTCTATAAATAATAAACTAGTCGACCTTTGCTCCCCACAACTGCCTACGATTTAAAGCTCCTCGGATGAACTACTTGGCTTCCGCCCTCTTAATTCAAAAGGTCTACAACATTGTCCTCTTCATCTTTCTCCAGTAACTTTATCAACTCAAATAAGTTGCCATTCTCATCGTCACCTTAGGTGTCAGTAGTGGAAGTTTCATCCTCATACGCAAATCCATCAAGTGATAGGGCTCTATTACCTATGGTGAAGTCTTTCGACTCAGACTTCAATGTGTTGGCCTTTGACCTGGATACCATTCGAGTGGTCGATCAACATGAATTTATCCATTTAACGTGTAGGGAAGTAATTCAAAGGGTCGACGTGTAATATCATTTGATGCTTAAATAGAAGAAGTTTAATATGAGATTTAGATAGTTTAAATTATTTACCTTAGCTAGCACATTTTTATATGGGATTTTGGTGACCATCAAAGATTAAGTTGGGAGTTTACAACTTCAAGAGATCATCCAGTGTTACTCGAATATATGTGAAATTAACAGTCACATAATAAGCATATATCTATATGTCAAATTCTTCGAATCAGTAAAACATTGCTTTCACTAATGATAAGTCGTCGAATTTAGTATACAAAACTAGATTATGAAAAAATAATATCAGATGAAATCTAACAGTAAATACGATGGGACATCAAACTCCATTCATCATCCAAAGAAAAAGAAGAAGCTATCCAGAAGAAATCGAGAATATTAGACTTCGATGATGACGATGGCATATCCATCAAGCCACCGCCGTTGACGCAACCATCAAGAAAATTAATGAGCCTGACATTAATTATGTACCAAAAATGTCATTTTCTTCTCATCGTAAGGAGAATGCAGAACCGTATGGGGCCAGGAGAAATATACAACTTATATCTTCCACGTATCGAATCTATCCAAAACACACGCACATATATGTCATACGTATATCAAACGTATCGTGGAGTTTGGAAAGGGTTTAAGTATAAAAATCATCCTTATATTTTTATTATATAAAAAAAATTAATATTAAAATTTAAAATTAAATAATAATATATCAAATTTACGATACATATCTTTTATTGTCATTCAAAAAATTTTTATCTGATTTACGAACGTATCGTCATGGGATTCGAAAGTTAGAATGATCTCGATCTGTAATAAGAAATAGACTTATTTTTTCATCTCTTCGTATTCTTTCGATAGATTATGTATAAATAAGAGATAAGAGAAGATCCATAATATCTTGATGACTGATTTACATGATTAAAAGGAGATAAAAAAAATTATAGTCACTCAATAATATCACGTACCCATGTATTATATTTTTAATCTTTATGATGTTGTAAACGAGAAGAAAGAATCTATAATAAGTAATTAGGAGATTAGTTTTTAAGAAATATTAACATAATTAAATTTTTTTATTAATCGATAATTATAATCAAAATTCAATCATATATTTTATTTAATTAAATATGACACATAATCTAACAAAAGAAAGTTAAAGGTGAAGAAATCTTCACGTGTGTCGTTTATGGCCATCACCTAATCTAATATCTTATAGTTTTTGTAGCACGCAACTAAGAATAAGTTTACCCGTTAAGTATATAATAGTTCGGTCAAGATAATGATTTAGTGGATATATATATATATATATATATATATATATATATATATATATATATATATATATATATATATATATATATATATATATATTCTCTCTCTTCCAAAAGTTTGAGTTTCTCACCTAAACATGAACACAGAGAAATGAAGAAAAAAGAACAAGTTTAGTGGACAAGATAATAATAAGTTTATAATATTTTTCTCACCTAAAAAGGAACAAAAAATCAAAATAAATTTTCTTTTAAGATAAAATAGAAACGGCTAACTACATCATTAGCCATACTTCTAACACAAAGAACATGAGGTTTTACCAAAAAACCAAAAAAAAGTCAAATCATGTGATTTCCTATTAGAAGGTTTAAGGATTAAGCAATAAATTGACGGATGGAAAGGTAAAGTTGACTAAACATGCGAGAAGACATTCTTAATAGATACCCATAAGATTATGAACGAATTGAGGAGCACGTACAAGGTGTAAGGCATAAAGCCAAGTTTCATCGTTAATTTGACTTCGTCTAATTGATTCAATCTGATTGGTGTTCCAAAGTACGATCACATCTAAAAGAAAAAAAGCGGCTAAGTGTTCATGATTTGATTGATAGGGATTTTTCTGAAAGGTAAAGAATATCTGCATCGCATGTCTCTTTTATCTCACTTTAGTTCAAAAGTGAAAGATTTCTATGTTTCATATCTCACTTTGTACAAAAGATTATTATAGAGGTTTGTTTAGTTAAGTTAGTATATGTCTGTAAACATCTAAAGCTCATAAATGTTTGTTTAGCTTGTTTTGAATCCTCAAATATGAGATTGCTTTATATAATGTTTGTTATTGTCATTGTTGGTTTCATAAGAAAATATTCATAAGTAAACTATTTTTCATCTTCGATAGCTAAGTCAATGACTATTGTTATATTAATTATCGAAGATGAAGAGATTGCTATGTATCCCATATCAATAGAGCTTCCTTAAGAGAATATTTTCTCATTAAATCGATAGTTATAAGAATGAAACTATTCAAGTACTCTCGTATCTGAAATAAAATGATTTATAAGCTTTAGATACTCTCGTATAAATACTAACTTAACCATTAACGAGTTATTATTGGACTCGAATTGAGATAAGATAAGGGATATGGGATATATATGTTAATCATTAGTGAAATATAAAATATAAATATCTTTAGCACTCGAATTAAAATGAGATAAGGGATATGGAATACATATGTTACTTAATCATTAGTGGAGTGTTACTGGATAAATTTTAATGTAATATTTTTCATGAAGTGAGATATGAGACATAAGTATCTTTCGTACTCGAAATGAGATAAGGGACATCGGATACATAGTTTTTCACCTTCTTCTTTCTCGTCCAAAGTCATTAACACTTAGCAGCTCCTCTCGTTTAGATACAATAATGCTTAAAATACAGATAGGGTCGAATCAATTTGTCAAATTTACAATCAAATTTGATATTATTACAAGGTAAATGAGAAATTAAAAATGTTAGTAACCAAAATTTGTTTGGTTCCAGCACTAAAAATGGAGTTCCATAAATTTTCTTTACAGTAGATAGAGAAATAAATTGTTAAGAAAATATGCATGATTTGGATGAAGATTAAAAATAAATAATCTCATATTAATAAGATTTAGAAAAGTCTAATGATATATATTTGGCTTTGGTAGGGGTTAATGGTGACTAATTTGATTTGACTCATCATGGAATTAGAAAGAGTCGTTGATGTCGTCCAATATATATATATATATATATATATATATATATATATATATGACTTAGTGAGCTTAAAAAAAGCTAAATAAATTTATAAGCATTTAGAATTAGTTATTAAAATTAAATAAGTTAATAAATCCCGTAGAAAATGTCAATAAGTTGTTTTGAAAGAGTTTGTAATGCTTGGATTTAATGTCAAACTTTATTGTCTACTACTGTAAGTTTGGATTTATGCATCATGAATAAGTTGACTAAATTAAGAAGTCAATTATCCTAATGACCATCACATGTGATGGATGATCTTCGATTCTGATCCATCAAGCAGGTTATAGGCTGAACATGAAATCATTTGAGGCTTCACATGTTGGCAATGGCTACTACTACATGCATTGACACAGATAGCGATCGATTACAGAGTAGCAAAAGGCTCCTTCCATCCAAACGGGATAGGGTGGCTTTGTCACTTTCCGAAGAAAACAAGACACTTTACCGTCTTTTCCTTCGGCGTATACATCCATGTCCAGCTTCAATCTCTCTCCCCGAAACTGCCTTCCTATGTTTTCTTCTACCTCTCTCTCTGTCTGCATGTGGACGCCCCTCTGCCACTTTGTTCTCCTCCAGTCTACCATACCTTGAAGAAGAAGTATGCAGGAAAATGTGATGCCGCAGACCTAAAAGCATAGCGCAACCGGACAAAGGGCTCACATGGAGGCCGTGACACCATTGCAGCACCTCTCTCTCTCTCTCTCTCTCTCTCTCTCTCTCGCGTGCATCTTGTTTTAGAGGTCCAGTGAGAGTTCTTGCTACGTTCCAAGGATACATTAGATGAGGCTCCTTGACTTTTCTGACCTAGGTTGAGATGCAAAGTTAGCTTCCATGCCTTGGTTGCCTACCTTTGATTCCCTCTCCGTCCTCCCCCCCAACTTCCCCTGCATTGCCATGTTTTCATGTCACTTTATATCTAGATTTCCACTAGTAAGAAGGAATCTATATTAAGACCTAAACTAGTATGCTAGACGACCAATATCCACTTGGCCTCAACCTGGACCCAAGTAAATGCCACTCACCACTCTTGGAGATGGGAACAAATGCATGGACGCAGATCGTTTCTTCTTCTTCTTTTACGGAGGGAGATCAAAAGCCAATTGCATGAGGATGATTCCGAGTCTATGAAATCAGAGATGGAAGAAGAAGAGGAGGAGGAGAAAGCCGGTTGCAGTCTTCGGCAACTTGAAGGGATTAGCATCCGCCGAGCGACGGAGGTCATCGGTTCGCTGATCTCCTCCTCCTACTGCAGCCGATCCTTCCCTGCGAAATGGCAACTGATCCGGGACAAGCTGGAACAGATCCGCTCTGCGTTTGCCGCTGCAGCAGATGGCGGAGACTCTGCAGCGAACACAGAGCTCGTCGGACTGTTGCAAGCTATAACATCGACCGCAAATGAGACGCGGTTGTTGGCCAACAAGTGTAGCGATGAGGCTTACGGCGGCGGGAGGCTCCGCCTGAGGAGTGATCTTGATGTGGTAGCCTGCAGGCTCCACCTCCATTCGAAGCGCCTGGAAGAGATCTACGCATCTGGGGTTCTGACCCTTTCTCGAGCCATAGTCGTGTCGAGGCCCGGCGTCGGAGCGAGCCGGGAGGACATGCGGTTCTACGTAAAGGATCTCATCTCCAGGCTAAAGATCGGCAATTTGGAGATGAGAGTTGGAGCTTTGAAGGCCCTCAACCAAGTCCTGCGCGAGGACGAGAAGTACGTGAGGATTCTGGTGGTAGAAGTAGCGGAAGGTGTTGCTCTGCTAGCGAGCTTTCTTGAATCCGGGATAGAGGGTGTTGCAGAGGAAGCAGCGGAGGCGATCTCGGCCATCGCAGGCTTTGATTCACACAGAGCAGCTCTTGCCACGGCTGGTGCCGTCGCGCCATTGATTCGATTACTGGAGATTGGAACTGAATCGGCGAAGGAGAGAGCAGCCGGAGCTCTGAAGAGAATGACAGAGAACTCGGACAATGCATGGTCGGTTTCAGCTCAAGGAGGCGTCTCTGCGCTCCTCAAGATATGTGGCGATTCCGGCAGCAGCGGAGAGCTGATTCGGTCAGCTTGTGGCGTACTGAAGAGCCTCGGCGGCGTGGAAGAGATCAGGAGGTTCATGGTGGAAGAAGGGGCGGTCTCCATCTTCGTGAAGCTCTCGAGATCGAAAGAAGAAACTTCGCAAGTCCAAGCCATAGAATTCTTGACCGCAATGGCCTACGAAGACGACGCCATCAAGGAGAAGGCGATGAAAGAAGGCGTGCTCGGCTCACTGGTGGAGCTCCTCGATCCCAATTCCCCCTGTTCATCGAAGGCCAAAGAGGTCGCGCTCAGGGCTATCGAGGCCTTCTGCTTCTCATCTCCGAGCACCATGAACGTCTTGATGAGCTTGGGGTTCCTCGACCGCGTTCTTTCCTTGCTAAGGAGCGGCGAGATGTCTCTTCAGGAGCCTGCGCTGAAGGCCGTGGCTCGCCTCTCCGCGCTATCCCAGGCGATCAAGAAGGCGATGGGGGATGCCGGCTTCATCCCGGAGCTCGTGAAACTACTGGAGAACAGGTCGTTTCAGGTGCGGGAGATGGCCGCTGAGGCACTCTCGGGGATGATATCGATCCAAACAAACCGTAGGCGATTCATCAAACAGGACGACAACGTGAACCGGATGCTGCAGCTGCTCCATCCCGGAGAGAAGTCGGTGACCAAGACGCATGTGCTCTCTGCTCTGGTGTGCTTGGCCGATAGCGGCGGCGTCCGGAGAAAGATTGCGGCTTCTGGGTGCGTGAAACACTTGGAGGAACTTGCAGAGAGTGATGTAAGAGACGCTAAAAGAATCATCAAAAGGCTGTCTACCAGCAGATTTCGGAGCATGTTGTCCGGCATGTGGAGCTGATGAGCTCAACCATTAGAGCTGCCGTCTTTGTTCTCTCCATTCCCAAATTAAGTGCAAGGAGATGTACCAGCAACATTCTTCATGTAAATACGATGTAGCGGTGGCATGATCCTTGCCGGTGTCACTGTTCCAGAGTAGGTCGTCGGATAAGACTTGCTGTGTGACACAATGAAATGTCTGCGTGGTACAAAGACCAACATGAGCAGTTCATGCACGCTTCCATTGACCCAAGACAACTAGACAATCGTGCCTCTGTTGTTTCCCTCATCATTTAGGATTACATCGGAGTAATATGTCGACGAATGGGTCGTACATTCTCTGCAGTGTTTGGTTGCTTTGCTCTGCGAGAAAGATCGGTCGGATCATCCGATTAGGTTACGTTCAACATGCGCAGGCACAAACTGTGGATTCCATGGCTTCATGTCTCCAGTTGTGGAAGCAGGAAGAAGGATGCCGAGATCTGAAACGTCGTGCCGAGTAAAAGTTATTGGACGCAGCGTTTCTTTCACCCTATTCCAAGCACCAAACTCTTCGTCCAGTGTCGTGTCTCAGCTTTGTGTGACATGTGCTTTCTCAGGTCAAAGGCTGGATGATCTGTGACATTGATCTTTACCTTAGCTTCACTTTAACTCTGCAAAGCTTTAGTTCCATGACTTGAGGACGACTCACATCAGCTCCAAGTGAAGTGAAACAAGTGATCATGCAGCATCTGCTGCATCCTTCTGGATGTGAGTCAGCATCCTGTCCAATATGGAATGATGAAGTGACATGAAACAAGTACTACCTAAAGCCCCTTTTTCCCTTTAAATTGTTATTTTTTTTCTGCTTTGACCACAATATTTTTAGTCAAATTGGAGGGTTGAAGAAGGAAGAGGACATGTCTGGAATGGTGGATGATATGAGCGAATGATAGAGGAATCCATATATGCTTTCAATGGTTGGTTGACTCAAGTCAGATTCCTATTTATTTGTCATAAATTTTCAGAAATATAAATATATATATAATCTGAAAATATTTGTATATTTTAAATGTTGGTCTGGTAATTATATATTAGACTCACTTAAAATTAATGTAAATTCGGTGGATATTGTTTCCTCAGTTGTTTAGTCATATGCATACGTTATTAGAGTCCATCGAAGACCAAAGTGACTTTTCTTTTGGTTCTTTTTCTGGTACGCACCAAAGTCAAGTTTGTCATGTTGACTTTCTTGAACGAGAACAAAGTGGAGAGTGAGACGTTTCCTTTTCCCTGCATCTGACTCTGCCTCTCTATTGTGTGTTTCCCAGCTTCTTCCTTCTTCTATGATGTGTTCACGACTGTTATCATCCAAAAGATCTGAGTCAAAGTCTTCGCCTACTCAATCATAGAGCATGAAAACGATGCGTCCCTTTGTATCTCCTGCGCACCATTGTTTCTCTAACCTCAATTTCCCCTTTCACATGATTCTCTGTGGAAACGTTCGATTGATGAATGTATGATTATAAGGAGTAGGGTTGACCGTGTAATGGAAAATTGACTGGATTGGATTAGGGATGCTGCTGCGCCTACCAAGCTTTTGGCGTCATGTAATGCTATCTAGATCGTGGATTCGGTTCGTTTATCTTGTTCCCTTTTCCTGGCAAAAGGACAGGGACGACGTGTGGTGGTGGCCGCCATGAGAATGCATTGGTGACACACTACAGATTCATCACTGTAGTGGTCTTTTGACTATTTGCTGAACGCTATGAGACTTCGCTGGTGATAGCGTGAGAGTCAGCTTTGACAACTCGCTGCACGTTGTCCATTCCTTACTCTGTAGACATTAATGAATATTTTAAGCTCCCGATGCAGTACTGGAGCTGTTGGTAGAGCTCTCTCTCTCTCTCTCTCTGTTCCGGCAGCTGCTGCTGCTTCTGCAATTAACGAGGAGAAGCTTCCCACAGGAATGGCTATTACTGGTTTTGTGTCAGGTAGAAGCAGCACCCAAAAGGCTTATCCCGGGAAGACGACTCCCTTCGTGATTCTTACGTGCCTTGTCGCAGCCACCAGCGGTCTAATCTTTGGTTATGATTTAGGCATCTCAGGTAACCCTTTCTCCATCCCTGTCTCATCAACTGGGTAACTACAAACTAGTGTTCATGGAAGCAATTTCTTTTTGTCTGTCTGAATCACTGTAATTGCACGAGTAATTCTATTGTTTGAAAGCTTCTAAATCTCCTTTTGGTTTCCCTCTTCATATAAGATTGATATAAATGATCAAAAAATGTCTTTCTATGTGCGAATCCTTCTCTGCTCAGGTGGAGTCACCTCCATGGAGCCGTTCCTATCAAAGTTCTTCCCTTCGGTACACAGAAAGATGATGATGGCGGCAGACAGGAGTTCCAACCAGTACTGCAAGTTCGACAGCCAACTCCTCACCACATTCACCTCCTCACTCTACTTAGCGACTCTCGTCACCTCCTTGTTGGCATCGACCGTGGCGAGGGCACTCGGACGGAAGAACTCCATGCTCATTGGGGGTGTCATCTTCCTCGCTGGATCTGTCATGAACGGTGCCGCCGAGAACGTCGCGATGCTCATCGTCGGCCGAATCCTTCTCGGTGTCGGTGTTGGGTTCGCCTGTCAGGTAAACTCATTTCTCTCTGCCATCATCCACAGCTCTGATGATGATCATCTCAACGTATCTACGATTCGATTACAGTCAACTCCTCTTTACCTTTCGGAAATGGCTCCGCCTCATCTCCGCGGCATGCTTAACATGGGATTCCAACTAATGATAACCTTCGGCATCTTCTCTGCCAATCTCATCAACTACGGCACCTCCAAGATCATAGGTGACTGGAGCTGGCGCATCAGCTTATCACTTGCCGCAGTCCCTGCCATGATCATCACAGTAGGCTCTGTGTTCCTCCCCGACTCCCCCAACTCGCTTGTGGCTCGCGGTCACACCGAGAAGGCGAGAACGACGCTTCAAAGGATCCGCGGTATCCAAGACGTGGACGAGGAATTCAATGACATGGTTGCAGCAAGCGATGAATCGAAGAGGGTTCGACATGGTTGGTCCAACATGGGAAAGAGAAAGCACAGGCCACAGCTTGTGATGGCTGTGCTGTTGCCTTCGTTTCAGCAGCTGACGGGGATCAATGTCATCATGTTCTACGCTCCGGTGCTCTTCAAGACCATTGGGTTCGGCAGCAATGGGTCGCTGATGTCCGCAGTCATCGTAGGTCTGGTGAACATGTTTGCCACATTGGTTTCCATCTCGACTGTGGACAAGATAGGGAGGAGATTGCTCTACTTGGAGGGCGGACCTCAAATGTTTGTTTGCCAGGTAAAATATCCACAAAATACTTGTCCTATGTATCCATTCCAAATCATGATTCCAGAACCGATAGAGATCAGAGAACATTAGATTACATCTCGCTCTGACTAGTTCAAGTGCCTCCTTTGACTACAGATCATTGTCGGAACGCTGATAGCGGTGAACTTTGGGAGCACCGGCGAAGCCAGCATGTCGAAGCTGTATGCTTGGATCGTGGTGGCCTTCATCTGCATCTACGTCGCAGGGTTTGCATGGTCGTGGGGGCCGCTGACCATCCTGCTACCCAGTGAGATCTTCCCACTGGAGATCCGAACGGCCGCCCAAAGCTTGGCCATATCAGTCAACATGTTCTTCACCTTCTCCATCGCCCAGGCCTTCCTCCCCTTGCTCTGCCACCTCAAGTTTGGGCTCTTCTACTTCTTCGGAGGCTGGGTGGTGATCATGACCACCTTTATCTACTTCTTTCTGCCCGAGACCAAGAACATCCCCATCGAGAAGATGGTTCTTGTTTGGAGAGATCATTGGTTCTGGGGCAGATTCATCGATGATGACGGCCATGCTCATGGAGGCCAGGAGCCGGTGGATGCAGTGGAGAACAACAGAAAGGTAGTCTCTGCTATCTGAGACACCAAAAAAGAATGTATTTTGTCATGTCTTAAGCCAAGTTTACATTTGATATCCAATGTTCGTCACGGTATATTTTTCTTTGGCTTTTGGAGACTGCATCACAAAGCTTTCAGCTTCTCTGTTCAACACTCGTGGCGACTTCTGGCTCAACATTGATCGCAGTGAAGATGACAATCTTTAGTAGAACACTCGAATATATATTATTCTTGGAATCCTCGAGAGGGACTCTTTAACACCCAACAGAAAAGGAACAGAGAAGAAAGAAAATTTGTCGCCCAATCATGTCACACACAAGTTTACTACTTCTTCAACAGAAACGAAGAAGAACATCCAATATCGCTGCGAAGAAGGAAGCCTTCCTTCAAGCGATCCCGTTGATGCACAGCCATTGGTCCACAAAGAGTTTATCGCAGTCAAGATTAGGATTGATGGCACTGAACTCGAAAGCTGTCAGGTGGAACAGCTGAGCGACTGCGAAGCACGTGTCGCCGCTCTTCACCCCGTAAACAGTCTTGCAGCTCGGTAGCGATGTTTTCCGCACCACCAGAGCTTGTAAGAAAAGATCACAAAAGAATGGTTATTGCTCGATCACAAGGTGCGTGACCAATACAAAACGAGTGTTTGGTCAGAGCAGTAGCTTCGAGACTTACTCAGCCTCCCCTCGGTCGAGGAGATGGTAAGGAGGAGCGCTAAGAGGACGGCCAAGGAATAGAACGTAGCAGCTTTGCTGGTTGCCATGGCCACAATCTCTCTCTCTCTCTCTCTGCTATGTCGATTGACTGCCAATGTACCCTCCTATTTATACATGTTAACTAGTTTAGGTCGATGTTTCCGATCTATGAAGCAACAAAGGAAGCCCTCGGGATGTCACGCATAGAGTTTGGCTTCTTGTTCTTGAGACGGGCTAACCCAAGTTATGATGCTCCTTGTGACGGCATATGCTATTTTAATATTTGACAGCAGTTGATCCCCTATATGGATGCTTTAATATTGGTCACAGTTATAAATGTCAAACTAAGTTTAATCAATGGTTCCAAGGGAAAATATGGGACAATTGTGTATCATGTTTTGCCCAAATGCTGAGATGTTTAAACATTTCCTCATCTATAAAGCTACTCAAATTGTACC
Source organism: Musa acuminata AAA Group (assembly GCF_036884655.1). Classification (NCBI taxonomy): domain Eukaryota; kingdom Viridiplantae; phylum Streptophyta; class Magnoliopsida; order Zingiberales; family Musaceae; genus Musa; species Musa acuminata. The sequence continues at coordinate 41,582,032 of NC_088341.1, forward strand.
CCAGCTAAGAATTAAGAATCAGATACAAAACATAGGCAGAATCAGATGATGTTTTTGATGCAATCCAAGTGGTTTATTTCATCACAAAAATCTCATATCTACAAACAGAGCATAATTTTATTTAAGTATTACAATTACCAAAGGTTGCTGACCAAGTAAGGAGGCTGGAAAGTCTTTAGACTGGACAAACATAGATATTTTCTCAGCAATATATGATTCGTTCATTCAATTGTCATGAAAGAAATCTCATCGCAGTTCATACGGAGTCAACGAATTCGACCTGATGCTGAGCCAGATATCTTTCTCTGCGTTCTTTCTGGAAAACAAGAAGAATGGGTAAGAATGATCACCAACAGATAAATTCAGGATGAATTGATCAAATTCTATTAGTTTGGGGCGGCTATTACCCACTCATCTATGACTAGCCCTTCACCGAGTATCCTCGGCCCAGTTTCTTCGGGAGGTTTCTTGTGTGCCTCAACTGCTGCATCAGCCTCGGCTAGTTGGCGCTTCAATTTATCCAATCGCTTTCAAAAGACATCGACATATAAGCCAACTTTTCAGGCCTATTTCATTGATAAGATGGTTTTTCTAGGCCACGTAACAAATCAAATACTTAATTTGAAGTAATGACTCACCGGAGAAGGACGCTCGACATTCAAGAATACTACGCTCAAAATTTGCTCCACAGCAACCTGGTCTTTCTGCTCATCAAACTGCTTAGACATGATATGACCGTCAGTTGGAATATCATTCCTTGTTTTATTCGAGGGAAGGAAAAGCTTAAGAAAGACATGGCAAGAAAACAAGAAACGTAAGGCATTATTAAGGTCACTGGTAATCACAGATAGAGTTTATCTCAGAAATTCTGCTATCCAGTCTCACAGTCATAACTATGTCAACCATCTAAAAACTCAAAATGCTTATCCTAGACATTGCCTTCATTTTAGAGGTAAATTTGTAAATCAGGGGAGTAAAGGTTTTGGGAAGCTTCGATTGCAAACAGATAAATTCATATAAAAGCAAATGGTTAATTTAGATGAAAGGCTGATGTCAATTTGATAGCTAATCCCAACTAGTTATGCTCGGTATTGATGTGAAACTCATTAATCATATTGTTTCGAATAATTGCTCATGTTGTCCAAGATACAGCTATATTGTGATTGTCATAGATTTATACATATCCCATGAAATACTTAATATATACATGTAGCACAGACATGCCTACAACCTCTGATTCATATCAGTGGTAGTCACAGAGAGTTTATCTCAGAAATTCTGCCATCCAGTCTCACAGTCATAACACTGTCGACCATCTAAAAACTCAAATTGCTTATCCTAACATTGCCTTCATTTAAAAGGTAATTTATAAATCATGGGAGAGTGAAGGTCTTCCGAAGCTTCAAATGAAAACAGATCAATTTATTTAAAGGCACACGGATAATTAGTTGCAAGGCTGATATCAATTTGATAGCTGATTCCAACTAGTAATGCTCGACACCGATGTGAAACTCATTAATCATATTGTTTTGGATAATTGCTCATAAAAAACAACTGTGTTGTGGTTGTTGCAGATTTCCACTAAACCCATTAAATAGTGAATAAATACATGTAGCACATCCATGCCTACAACTTCAGATAACATTTGCCCATCAAAGAGGCACGCTAATATACAACTGATAATAACCTTACTCGTAATACTATGTAGAGCTTCTATATCTGTAGAAGAAGGATAAATTTGCAACTCAAGTATAGATAGTACTCACCAGTTCAGGTACATACTCCATTGGTCCTTTGACCTTCAAACTTACAATCTTAAACTTGACCTTGTTTTTTTGATCTAGAACTTTTTCATTGTTCTCTGGGTGCTCCACAAACTTGAAAACTAAAATATGATAATTGAGATGAGAAATTAAAATGTACATCTAGATCACTGATACAGAAAGCAATAAAAAGGAAAATAGGAACGAAAATGTGGAGGCAAATATACCAGTTGCTATAATATGTTCCCCAGGAGAAAGTATTGCTCCAGGAGGGCGCATGAAACAGCTTTTTGGGGAGGTAGTTTGAAACTAAAACCACAATAAAACATCAGTTAAACACTACATTAATAACAATTTTGAAAATAATAAGAAAGAACTCATTATTTCGTTAAGAAGATTTATGCAAACCTTAGAAGAAAAAAGATGAAATATAAAAAAGAATGGACCGAGATTGAGGAAATAGACCATGCTAAGCACTAAATTAGAATTGAAAGAGATGAGAGTGCTTGACAAACCTTAAATGCTACAGGTGACTTGCTTGTATTCTTAATCTTGATCGCACTCCTGACTTGCTTTCCAGGTTCATCTTCAGCATTAAATAAAAGAAGAAACATATGAAGAATAACATAACAGTCAGCAAGCAAGAGTGAAAGAAACATATCAAGAATGACATGACAGTGAGCGAGCAAGAGCGAAAGAAACATATCAAGAATGACATGACAGTGAGCGAGCAAGAGCGAAAGAAACATATCAAGAATGACATGACAGTGAGCGAGCAAGAACAAAATCACAAATTTTTATCTTTTGTCTCATAGTTATACATCCTCAAAATTCCACATTTATGATAAATTCAGCATAAACATAAGCCAAACAAGCACATCAGAAATTGTAAAACCTCTCAATTACTAAATATTGAACAAGAAAGGAAGTGTCCTCAAACCTAATTCTAAGGTCTAAAGGAACAAAGTCATTTTAGATTCAAACCCAAAAAAGCAGAAGCTGCAGTTTCAGTGTTTCTAGTCAGCAAACAACCAAAACATTTAGAGTCAAACCCAAAAAACACAAACTGTAGTTAGAGTGTATCAGCAAACAATCAAAACATATTCATCTAATGAAGTTTAAGAACAATAAGGCTATATAATATAAATGGTAAGGAGCCGATAGTTTTCGAACCAAAAAATCAAGTTGCCCCTCGAGATGTAGCAAGGAAAGAAGCTTCTTTCCCCTTCTCTTTTTCCTCCCTAAAGATACAAATCAAACTATACAAAATAAGCGGAAAGGAAACCCTAAAATTTTCAGATCCAACAGATCAAATTCCCCCTCAAGCTGTAGTAAGAAAAAAAAAGCCCCTTTTTTTCCCTTTTTATTTTTCCTTTGCCCTGAATATTCCACAAACAACGATCTATTAGAAAGAAAGTAGTCTAATCCCCACCACTATCACACTGAACTCTAATTCCGATCTAAAATCGAAACCTTTCTTTGACAGATCGCGAAGGGGATAAATCCTTATGACAAGCAAGACGGTCAAAAAACACCAAAAGGTGCCTTATAGACTTCGCATGCGATGAAGAAAAAAAAAATCCAATCAAATAAGTAGTACAAACTCACAAGGGAAGTAGAGCTTGCTGGCGGGATCAAGACGAAGGCGGCGCCGGGTGAGCAGCAGCGACTTGGCCACCGACGAGACGGAGCCGGAGGCACCGGAGTACTGCGTGTCGGATCCCTCCGCCGATCGAGGTGCATGTCCGTGGATGACGTGGTGGTGACTCACCCCCGCAGCGGCAGATGACGAGGAGGAGCCGCTGCCGCCGGCCTGCCAGAAGGGCATCCGGCAGAGGTTCCAGACGTTGCCGCCACCGGACGCCTCGGGATTCTCGTTAGCTAACGCCATTCCTCTGCTCATCCGGCTAGGGTTTGGGTGCCCCTTTTCACCGCCAGAAACAGCGGAGAGCGGAGGAAGACGAGATGTTACAAAAGAGCCGCCGACTTGACCGTGTGAGAGAGATGGGATTCATGTCCGCAACATAAAATAAGTGGGAAATGGTTCATTGACGAGTGGTCGTGGCGACCATTAACAAAAACTTGGCTTTTTATTTTTCTTTGGTGCGCGTGTTCCCAAGTCAAGAGAGAGACCAACTCCCCGGTCGCCTTAAGGCGCCGTGTTATGCAAGCATCCCTGTCGACAATGTATGCGTTGTTGGCTTTCCTAATTCTTCTTCATGCATCAATACCCAGTCTCTCCAACAGTAAGAAGAAGGGAGAAAACTGCGTCAGATCATCTCTTGGATCCGAAATGTAGAAAGAAGCCATGCCATTTGATCCGTCTCGGCTGTCAAGCTTGGCGTAATGCTTGGCGCAAGACAAAGGGCTATCGCACTCCAATATTATTACCTCGGGGTCACTGCTTCTGCGGGTAAGATATCGATGGAGAAGCAGCACAAGCATGTGCATCGCCTGCCTCGATGAGCAGGGTTAGTACACGAGGCCTGTAGCTCGTCAGGGATGCTCGTGCCGTGCAGGTGAGGGTTGAGAAGCGGTCATTCCATTTAAATCGCCTGTCCAAACCCCACCACCATTGGTTGACCGCAGACTTGCAAGTCAACTAATTACTAGAGTAAATGGAGGAAGCAGAGCAGTTGTGCGATGATGCTTTCCAGCTTATGAACTGGTTCTTCAGATAGCATACGAAATCAACTGGGGAAATGAAAGAAGAAGAGAGAAAAAAAGTCACTTAAATCGTTGTTGTTGGATGAAAGGATTAAAAATAATAATAATAAATCTCACGAGTAATGGAGTTTGTAAAGTATATGTGGATTATGGACAGGACCGATCGACACCGTTCTATGCTACGTGGTTTTGGTGATTCAGTGGCAATTTATTTGATATTCAATTACCTAATAATGTGGGTGATGTTTGTATCAGTCAAACTTAGTTTGAGCTCGCATGGATACAAAATGTGGACGGAGCTAAAAATATCTCATAAGTTGATGTTGACATATATAAAGAATGAGGCTGGATGAAGTTTTTGACGCGATTCCTCCAATTCTTTAGTCAAATTCGAAATAAAAAAAGAAAATCTCAAGTAAACAATAACTATCATTGATTACTATAATTTGATGATTTTTTATAATAAATTTAATTAGAATATAAGTAAAATATTTTTTGATATTTTAATATTAGGTTGATGTTTACATTGCTCAATTGTTGACTGAGCACTTATCCTTCTCGTGTTAATTATGTGATTATGTGTCATTGAAAAAATATTTTTTTTTATAATAATATTCTTATATTTTGAAATACTCATAAATTCATTTGGAAGACAGATATGAAGAGAGTGACAAAGATTGACCTGTTATCCCTTTTTCAATGTTTAAGTTATAAGATATCATATTATAAATCATACTTAATGAGTTATTAATTAGGTTCATCCCTCCAGAAAGAGGAGACCCTTATGCCACGAAGGCTATAGTATGAGAACAATTGTAATTAATATGTTGGAGGAATGATAACAAGAGACGACAAAGAACTTTCGATAAATCATATATAGTATCAAGAGATAGTCTCCTCATATCATATTTGCTTGAACTTGAGGCTACAACAGCGATAAAGTGAGCCTAGTTAGTATATTCTGACACCAATGAGTTAGACTAGTATGATTTTATTGTCGGTGATGGAGTCACATAGGTCATGAGGAGATGAACTTGATTATATCGAGATGCTATGACATGCCTTGACCTATAAAACAGAGTCTTGGTGCTTAAGTAGCAATGTCATTATGTATAGTCAAAGTGGACAAGTGTCAGATCTAATTGGTACTGCACATTCTTTCACCTTCAAGAATCATATTTTAATTCAAATATCTGATTATCTAAACAGAAGCTCAAGTTGATTCAAATCCTCACCTAATTGATCGTAGGAGGAAGGGTTGGTTTGTCATCTGCGGGCCTATTTGGTGCTCCTCAAGGGCTACGGTGCTATCCAATGATGATTTCGTTCCGCGCGTGAGTAATATGGCATGAGATGATGACTTCCCACGCACTCCTGTGGCTGAGACATTCTAATGAATCAAACCAACCTCAACACGCGCAACAGTTTGACAACACTGATGATGGCACCTTCCTTCCAGCTATATCATTCCCAGCGTGCAAACACTTCCCTATCTATGACCCTAAAGCGTTTTGTCTTCCTCCGTGAGTGCAACAGAGTATGAGAAGGCTGTTGTAATTGATGGAAACAAGGACACATTGCAGAGCCATATAATCTCTCTCCAATTTGCTAGGGCAACAGATGCTTCAGAACTGTGAGATGTATCTGCCTTCACTGTCAAGCTCGATACAGTATCAGACAACCAAGCGAACGGGTGTGATGGCTGATATATGCTCGTGCAGGAGAGACATGGGCAGAGGTGAGGTCCTCATCACTAAGTGGCTTCTTCCGTTGATAGATTCCAACTCAAGTATCGTCCAGCATCATCTATGCAAAGCAAGATTTGCAGCATTTTATTCCCAGCAGCAGCGATGTTGGTCTCTTCTCGTGCGCTCCCTTCCAAAGACACTCACGTGGGTGATCCAAGTTGTGTTGATCAGGAGACCGTGCCCGGATCTCCTTCCCACATCTACATGGCCGTGTAGCTTACCATGGGTGAAAAATACACAAGAGGACTACGCCTTGGACTTTGCCTGGAGATGTCTCCCACAACGTCCAATCACTATGTCTGTGCCAGACTCACGTGGTGGGGATGGGGGGTACCGGGGGACCTTACGAGCCCACGGCCGGGGAGCGTCGGCTTGGAGGAACAATTCAAGTCTCTCGCTGAAGCGAAAAGAAAAGAAGGGACAAGGCGAATCCCCCAGGATCGCGTCCTTAACGTTGTGTCCATTTTTATCCATGAATGGAGAACTCGAGATGAACAGCTTGCTATGCCTTTAATGAATGTCCTCTATCATACATGAACAGTGTTAATATATCTTAAACTCATGGGTCGATAGGTCCACATCATGTCCGTATCCACTACAACATCCAAATCACAAATTATAAACTCACCAGACAAAAATAGTTCATTTTAATAATAACTCGAGCATTACCTCTATATCATATGAAAACGACTTATTTCAAGAATGAACTACATACGAAAATAATTAGCAATCTTTTTACCAAACTCTTTGAATCCTTCCACGAAAGAATTATACTTTTTTATATCTCGAATAATGATATAATTGAATAAGACTATCATTTCTTACACTAATTCAAACTAAAAATTGAAATGTTATATTATAAATTAAATATAATATATATAATTTGATTCTTTTAATTATTAGATACAACCATCCTTCTATCATCACATACGTGTATATATTTTAATGAACGTAATAAGGGAACTTGTGGATACGGAACTTTGACTAACCTGTGTGCCACAAATGACATGTCTCTTGCTTAGGATTAAGTTCTAAGCTCTCTCCTCAGCAGCACTTCACCTCTCGCAGGTGCTCGCTCCCCTTGACAAAGAACGAAGCTTAAGAAAGTGACACCACCCCCGCGTCTCATCTACCTGTCTATATATATGGCGTCTCAGCTGTCAAGATTTCAGTGCCATAGATAGAGACCATCTCTCTCTCTCTCTCTGAAATGGTCTTGTCGGCCTGCGCTTCTGTTCCTTCTCTACGTTAAAGTAGGGAGGGCAGAACAGGGAGAAACCAATGGAGCTGGATCTCGAGAACCCGCTGGCCAGCGCCGATGACGACGAGCAGCAGCGGCGGCGGGCGTCCGTCTCGGCCCTCTTCGCAGCCGAGCTCGACCATTCCATCGCCTCCACTATAGATATCGCCGTCCGCAGAGACGCCGTCTCCCTAATCGTCCAGGTAACTAGAGCTACTTGCTCCCTGTTCCATTGGAAGACGATCGACAACATTGATGGTCCCTGTTCCTGCTCCACAGGCGCAGTTCACCTGCAACGACGCGGATCCGTTCCTGACCTACCTCGCCGTCAACTACGTCGATCGTTTCCTCTCCAAGCGCCAGATCCCGGTGAAGACGAAACCAATTTAGATCACCGAACAAGAATGATGAGATCGGTTCCTTAATCTTGATCTTTGGCTGCAGAGGGAGAAGCCTCGGATCGTCCGCCTACTCTCCGTCTCCTGCATCTCCCTCGCCTCCAAGATGACGGAGACCCATTTCCCCCTCGCCCATTTCCAGGTGTGATCCATTCCCCAGGTCCCCTTCATTTCCGACCTTTGGATCGGAATCCCAACCTACGAATTTGCTACTTCAGGGTGAAGAAGGGTCGCCGTTCGACAGTCGAACAATCTTTAGGATGGAGATGCTAATCCTGGGGGCGCTGGATTGGCGGATGAGATCGATCACGCCGTTCTCCTTCCTCCGGTTCTTCGTCACCTTCTTCTCCCCTACTCATCCCTCGCTCCTCCGAGCACTCCGATCGCGCGCCTCCCTCACCATCCTCAGAGCCCAAGACGGTGATCACTAAAATCTCCAACCTTCTCCCCACTATTACAATCTTTTGAACCGAACATCTTGACGAACAAAGAGCCAATCGAACTATGTAGAGATTAAGATGATGGAGTTCAAACCTTCCGTGATCGCAGCGGCGGCGCTCCTCTCGGCCGCCAACGTGCTCTTCCCCTCCCAATTCCCTGCCTTCCGCTCCGCCATCTCCTCCTGCGAATTCATAAACAAAGTACGCTCCAAATCAAAAGGAATAAAAATCTCTCCTCCTCTCTTTCCCTTTTATTCTTTTCCGTTTGTTTGTTAGGGGTAATTATATAAATATATTTTAATTGAATTTAAAGGAGGAGCTGTGTGCGTGCTTCGATGCGATGGACGGATGTGACTCGACGCGCGAGGGGGGCTCGATCTATGATCCTCGGCCACCGGTGCTCGAGTCCAGAGACCGAACCCGCCGTCGGATCCTCATCGGACGGCCAGGATATCAGGCAGAGCCGGATCTCTGCCCTCCATTCCTGAAGATATAAATATCCGCTACGCTACGTTTAATTGTATGTTTCGTGGAGTGCAATAGCAGTAATATTGATGAGAGATCCTTATTCGAAGTACTACACAGTGTGTTGCATACGTGTACATTAGCATGAGCCCCCCGATCTCGTCACATTGGCCGTCCCAATATGGGGAAAGGAGAGAAAGGTGCTTAATTAGGCTGCTGCTACCGTTGGGCAGACGAGTTGTGTTATGAGGTGGAATCTTTCGTACGAGTGGCACATCTGCAGCAGTCCACACGCCGACATGATTGAAACGTGGCGAGTCAAAGCGCTCATGTCACATGGCAGCAGCAGCAGAAGAAAGGACAGTACGCTATTCGTATGGAAGCAGCAGGACAAAGAAGATACTGCTTTATGTCCCATCTGAGATCCCTCACTAGTCCGGTCCCCATGCGTGAGGTCATGTCAGCCCTTCCTGCCACCGTACACATGACTACGTGGAGCTACTTCATTATGTATTAGTTTTACTTTTTTGGTTTTGTCCAATTACTGGTGAAGGCAATGCGCTGTCGCTTGTTTGATTGCTCCATGCACCAGATGCTAAGGATTGTGCTTTTAGATGGCTTCCTCAAGTTACGGTGGACCAGAAACGAAGGGTCAGTCACACCTCAATCCTGTTCATCATCTTCCATCCTTATCCCATCCCCTTCGGAGCCAAATCGTACTTATAAAAAAAGTCAAAACGTAACCCAACAAGAAGCGAATGGGTCAACATAACCATGCTGTAAACGACCATTGCTGCCCAATAGCTGTCGAAATAACACAGAAAATGGCCGACCAATACAGCAGTGCTTTCCTCACCAATTCGCCCCCCGAAACAATACCCGCTGACGTGGGCGACAGATTGACCGTTCGGCCTCTCCATCCGCCTCCACTAAAAAGCCGATCCGTAACCCGTTACGGGCAGCACCGCTCTCTGCCCGCAGTTCTATAAAGCCATTCGTCCAAATCACGCCACCGCGGACCGCGGACTGCAATGTCGCCCTGCGCCTGCGCGCTACGGACCTCCGACCGCAAGCACCAATGCCGGACCTTGAACTCGAGACCGCAATGAGACCGCGGAGCTGGAAGAGGGGCCATGGATTCCTATGTTTCGGCGCGGCGGCCGCAGAGGAGGACGAGGTGGAGGAGTCCTCACGGGGCTCCGTGGGTTCCTCCGGCCGGGGCGAGGAGGCCTTGCAGGATGGACCACGACCGAGGAGGTGGCGCTTGCAATCCCGAGTCCTAGCCAAGTTCTTTAGATCCGTATCTTTCCTTACTTGTCCGGTATGGACGCCAATTCCATGGTTTTTGGTCGATCCGAAGTGGATTTAGGATTAAGATTCGTTCTCTTTTACCGGTTTTCAATGATTTTGGCAGAATCGGAACGGGAAAGAGAGGAAGGATTCGAGCCGGTTGTCGGATTCGTCGAAGACCGCGTCGGAATCGAGCGCGAAATCCAGGGACGGTGACGATAACCATAGGTCTGCGGCGGCGGTCTTTTCCTCCGCCTCTTCCTCGTCCTCGCCCTTCTTCTCCTCCTCTTCTTCTTCTTCTTCCTCCTCCTCCTCCTCCTCTGCGTCTTCCGCCTCAATATCTCGTTTGTCATCGGCGGTCACATCCGGTTTCCCGGATCCTCCGGAGCAGAAGGAAATTCCGAAGCGGTCGCCGCCGACGCTGTGCAGTTCGGCCACCAGGGCGTTTCTCCTCGTCACCGGCTTGGCGATGACGGTTTTCTGCGGCAGGCTGTCCGCGATCATGTGGACGTCGTCGTGGCTCTGCTTGATTGCTCGCCGGTTCAGCAAGCGCGAGACGGCGGCGGTGAAGGAGATTATAGAAGCAGCGCCCGCGGAGGTTGTACTGAAGGTGGCGGCGGCGAAGCTTCGACGGGAGCGAGGGGAGGAGAGAGAGCAGAAGAAGAAAGTCCTCTTCCTGTGCCTTTGGCGAAGAAATAGAAAGGCTTGATGTTAACCTGTTCCTTAATTTTTAGCTATTTTATTATATAATAATTAATAATTATTATTATTATTCCAATCTTATTCATGATATGAATGCGGTTGATGTCATCCTAATTAGATTGAGTTCATGTAACTGGATGTTTTCATCCATTTATATACATGATAAGAATTTTATAGTATTTGAGAATATATTTCTATTTTTAACATATATTTAGAAAAAGATGTCTGAATGAATGCATAGTTATACAATATTCTTGAGTGTTTAATAAATAATATATAAAAAGCTATATTTTAAATGTGAATTGATGTAAGTGCTGTTTGTTAAAATTATATTTCAAAAGTTTATTAAATATTATATAATAAATTTATCTTTATAATATTTAAATATTCATTAAAAAATAAACATATTTTAAAATAAAATAAATAAATAAAATTGATGTATACAATCTTACAAAAAATTTATATGGCTCATATATATTAATAAATAAAAATATAATCATATAAATAAATATAAAACAATCTTTAAAAATAAATAAATAAAATTTTAAACAAAAGGGGTGATGACAAAAATTGAAAAAAATGGATGATGAAATGAGAGTAAAAATTTCTATGATAATCTTATGATTTGAGATGATATCATAGGGTACTTTAAAAATTATATTAACATCGCATAAATATTAAAATATTAATACTATCCTAAGGTATCATCTGAGTATTTTCAATACAACATCCAGATCATATATAATTTTAAAATATTTATTAAATATTAATTTATACTTAAAAATATGTATTGGATCATCGATGCATATTTTAAATATGTTATCTTTAATTGCACAATGCATTTTAACTCTTTCATCGTATTTTATTTATGGTAACGTGGAAAAGCTTTGCTTAGAACGCAGATAGTGCCCACAAGTGTTATATCTGTCATGTTTTTATTACTTGCATTTGCACCATACACTAAGTTTTATTGGAAAATTAATGTTATTCCTGTAAGTAAGAGGGATTTTGAGAAAATTATAAATATATTAACTTTTTCTTAATTGTTTAATACTTCATACTTAAATATCTTTTTGTCGTCAAGCTTACAAATGATAAATTAACATAACACATCAATAGTCTTAATATATACAACCCATGAATGTATATTGGATGTTGGACTAGCAGGGTTGCAAGCTTCTTGTGTTAGTCATTCTATTAGGTGGAACGACGATGATATGAAAGTGGATTATATATATATATATATATATATATATATATATATATATATATATATATATATATATATATATATATATATATATATATAACATAGTAGGATTTCATTTTGAATTAAATTGGGTCGAGGATGTCAACCTTTAAGTGGTAAAGATTACAACAACCCTCCATCTACTCCCACTTGCAAAGGAAAGCAAGACTAAATTTGTCATATAAGTCGCACGAATATATTACTATTAACTTGATATTAAGTATTTTAGATAAATAGTTTGATTTTAACGAATTTAATGAGTTAATTATCTGTTTAGATTAAGTCCTCATACAAATTAATATCATTATGTCCGATGTCTCCTCTGTAAACGTAAAATAATAATTATGTTATTATATAAAAAAATTAATATCAAAAACCGAAATCAAATAATCATAGATAAAAAATTATGATTATGTATATTTCGATATTATTCTAAATATATTTCTTCTTAAATAAGTAATACTATCCATTTGTAAGGAGAATTAGATTTATCATTTCCTCTCTTCGTATCTTTCATAGCTTTTATAGGACTACTATAAACGATAAAGTAGGGACTAACGGAGATGAGAGAAAATCTGTAATATCATTTCTATATATTGAGTCTCTAGGAGGTCCTATCTAATTATATGCTAGAGCAAAAGATCTAGAATAATAATTAGGAGAATACATTCTGAGAAATCTATCATAATTGAACTTTTAAGCAATATCTTCGGCACGTATACGTGAGTGCCAACCAATGAGATTGGATAAAGTTGTTAGACTTAGCCAAATTCTCCTATAATAGAGTTCTATATAAAATAAGAATCCTTTCGAAATCATTATTGGATAATAGCCATCAACTCCTCACACTTCAGTGATTGATTATACTAGGAGTAGCATGTCAGTATATCACTTACAAAGGATTGACATAGAAACACAAATATTACTCGAGCTTATTTAAAGAAGGCAACCAAAAAGATAAAATAGGTAGGTAGATATGGAAAGACAACTATAGGAGTTCAAAGTTGGTGACTTAATACTTCAACTAGCATTATTTCAATTCTTTAAAAATATACAAGGGATTGATGCAAAAATATGAAGAATCATATTCAATTATCAACTGGGTAGACAATGTCTCGTACAAATTGCAATTGTCGGCATAGCTCAAAATTCACAATGTATTTCATGCATGAGCAATTTAAAAGACTATTACTCAGATCCACGGGATGCTTTCCAAGGTATTTCAAATCGACTACCTCCCATTAGAGCCTTCTATAAAAAGTAAGTTACAACCATTTTAACGGATCACAAAATAAATATACCCAACAAAGTAGAGCAGATCGAGTATTTGGTGAAGTAGCGAAAGCTTCCCTAGACAAAAGTCATTTAAGAGCCTAAATATACCTTGTGATACAAAGAAGCAGTTATCAAAGCATACCAAGTATTGATGAGGACATCGATAATTAAGTGGGAGAGAATATCACAAACGGTATACACCCACCACACCTTCGTTAATGGACTGTTCATTGCTTTTATTTACTTATACATATATTTGGCTGCATATTTTAGCTTTATTTTTGTATATTTTTGCTTGAAAACTATGAGTAGGAATAATTTGTATGACTATAAAGTGACCACTTACTAGAATGGGTAAAACTATCATAGAATAACATAGTTTTTATATGTCATGGCTTATTTTCTACTAGCTATAATGCTGTGCGAAACGTCAGCTATCTCTGCCTCTAAAATCATCCAAGTGGCACAAGATTGACTAAGGGTTTGGGGTAGTGTGTGGTGTTGATTAGATTTCACAAGTTTGCAGGTAAAGCTTACGGGGACTTGTCAATGTGCTTAATATTTGGTGAGCAATCTTTTGTGGACATACGATTGTTTATTTGTCTTATAAAGTTCTTATTTTTCTCTTTACTCTCTTTTTTCTCTTACATACCAAGTGTTTATCGAGTTACTTATAAAGTTACCTTTTTTGCGAGGGTGTCTTGTTGGTCACTTATTTTTTAAACTAATTAATTTACTATTTTACAAGTTAGGACCTCAGCAAGGTTACAATTATGCTGACTCTTTGCATACCAAGTGTAATTTTAGCTTAGTCCATGATAATATGAATAACTCTTCGATGCTATGTGAATGATATATGGCTAACACCTTGGTATCGAATGACCAAATTGAACCAACTAGTATCATATCTTAGATTCGATGCATCATAACCCTATGATTGTAATTGAGCTCAAGAGTAGTGCACAACTATAAAAGGATTCCGCTTTTATAGTCCTTAAAAGCTATCCATAATTATCATTGATCATGAAACTAATAGTCCTTAAAGATTAAAATTTAAACTAACACCTACCAACTTAACACTATTCAAAATATTAATACAAGACATGGTTAAAAATTAAAAGAATAAGGTTAAACCCATATCAGAGCTTAAGTTTCAAGGTTGAATATGTGTCCAAACAAACTTTAGACTCATTGTTACTGAATTTCGAACCAATCTCATCAAATTTAAAATTTATAAATATATTAAACATGAATGACTCAAAATACATTTGATATCGAATTATATTAAGCATGTTGAGTTAAAACCATCATTAAGCACAAGCCAGTTGAGTTTTATTTTTATTTTTATTCCTTTTCTTTTACATAAACTTATTTTTATCTATTATGAGTTGATCCTAAATGCATGATGTACGAGATACTATTAAAATTCATAAATATATTAACATTTTTCCTAATGGCGCAATATCTTAATAATACGTTTTCTAAATATAGTGGAGTGGAGTCTGGACTACTAGTCCTTGCGGGCTCTCTCATAGAGCCCATCAACGTGTCACCATATTGGGCAAAACTCCGGCCCGAGGACGCCTCTTTCATTTCTATGTTATTATTATTATTTTTGTTATTGTCGGTATAATCTCAGTTTGTTTTTATTGCCGTTGTTTCTCCTGTTTCTGGAGGCGACCGCGATCGTTAGACGGGCAGCAGCAGGAAGAGGCAGAGATCGATCGGTCCATCCAGTACATCTCCTGCCACAGGTACGCACGCCTCTCTCTCTCTCTCTCCCGCTGCGGAGCCGCCCTCGCTTCCGAACGGCTTCCGTTTCCGCCTGCCCTCGGACGGTTTGCTGACGATCGCGATCGCCCCCGTTCTCAGTGGGGGCTGAAAGGGGGCAGCAACCGTAGGCGGTCCCCCGCGTCCATGGCTACGGCCGCCGTGATGCCCCGATGATCGCACCGTGGTCCAAATACGCCTTTTGATGCCATTGCTTCTCGTGATCGTCATTATGCCCCGGAATTCTGATTCTTAGTGCGTCGTAGTTCAGTCCAAAAAGAACGAATTGTACCCCGACAGAACTACCATGAACCAGTTTTTATGCATTTCTGTGGGAGTTTTCTATGCTTGTTCTTAGATCTAAATAGGTCGAAGAATTGTGGTGGATTTGGTGGGATAAAAGGGTATTATGAGTCGTTCTGCTGCATTTAATGTGGCCTTAGTTTTGTTTCGAATGTTTACCAAATGGCTTGTCCTTTGTATCATAAAATTGTCGTAAAAGAGTATTATGGTTGTGCATTTTCAGAGGAAACTATCAGTGCTGGACTCTGTTGCTCGTTCGATATTTTGAATTGCTAAGTTGAGATATTGAGACTAAGATGTTAACATGATATGTTATATGTGCTCCTTGACATCTGCAAATGATGCTGGTTGACATATATAACTTTGTAAGTCTATATATAAATTGTGAATCTCTATTTTTGTTAAGGAAGTGTCTTGATTGTACTGTTAGAATGCTCTCACTCCACTGCAACTCTTTTATTTGTTTGTAGACACAAGCCCCTGTGGAGCTTCCTACTGATGGTGTTAGGTAATTTGATTCCGTGTGTTAAATTCCTGGATTTCGAGATAGTTCTTTTACTTTTCTAGAAGATTCAGAATTCTGAAATTTATTGCCTTGACTTGTTTATATCTGATTTGTTAACTGTCTGTGCTACACTGTCTTTTTTTTATTTACATCTTTGATCATTACCGATTGTTTTATAAAGTTCTATGTCTGATTTGTTAAAAAAGCTATTTCAAATGATAACAAATTTTATAGTGGCCTTTTGATTATAGGGACAATCTGTTACAAGCAAGCTTGGAATGCATCGTGTGACAAGTTCCAATAACACATCTGGTTCAACACGTCATCGGAAAGAGAAACGCTTAACATATGTGCTGAATGATGTAGATGACAAAAGGGTCTCTTTGTTTCTGTTCTTATATTCATTTAACTATTTATTGCTTTTATGATGATTGATGAATATGTTTTTTTTTTTTTTTTAATTTGAGATTTATTTTGGCATAGCACATGTTGTCTTGTTTAAATTATTCTATCTATTTTTTTAAAAAATTATCCTTGCTATTTGCAGCATTGTGCAGGCATTAATTGTCTGTCTGTTTTAAAGTCTGCACCACCCAATGGCTGTGATTATCTTTTCACTGGGAGCCGAGATGGGACAATAAAAAGATGGGCTTTAAACAATACTGAAGCTAGCTACTCAGCGACATTTGAATCTCATGTTGATTGGGTATTGTCATGAATACTTCAATACTTTCATTTCCCGCAAGTTGCATATATGGAAGTCACAAATTACTTAAAGTTTTCTACCAAGATCACTAACTTAAAATTTCTTGTTTCTCACAAATTGCTTATTTGGAAGTCAAGTTCTTTAAGTGTTGTCTTATAAAAACAAATGTTCCAAGTCAAATGGCACATCGTTTGCTGGTTAAGAAAGAGAAAGCATATTGCAGTTCACATTTCTGAAAAAAAAAATGTTGACATGCTGATCCATTAAATATTCCATGCATTCCGTGTTAATAGAACTATTATTCAACGCTTTTGGTTGGTAATAAATTTATTGCTACATTTATATGATGGAAGGGGATCTATGTCTGTAACATGTTACTGATTGCAGTCTTAGCCTCAAAAATTTGTGCCTTTAGTGTCTCCATTTACAATTATTTCCATGTCTTGGATTAATCAATTTATTTATCAGGAAAGTTCTTTTTATTGAATGGTAGTGGTAGCAGTCACTAATTTGCATATCTGAGGGGACATTTCTTTTCAATTTTCTTCATGTATGTTCAAATTATAGTTGTGGAACCTAGAATCATATTTGTGTAATTTATATTCTACTTTTAAATTTATCTTTGGTTGGCTGCTGATATACTTTTTTAATTTGTTTGAATTTTGGCACTAAATTCTGACATCTTCATACAGCAAGAAATTGTGCCTTCATACATCTTTGTGTTACCTGAACTTCCTCCCTTGTTATGCAGGTCAATGATGCAGTTCTGGCTGGTAACACGCTTGTTTCCTGCTCTTCAGACGCCACCGTTAAGGTTCTTCACTTCTAGTAGATTCTTGCTTGCTTTATGACTAGTGGAGTTTATCATCTTTGCTTGGCTTTTTTTTTTTCTCAGACGTGGAATTCCTTGTCTGATGGTGCTTGCACTAGAACACTCCGGCAACATTCTGATTATGTTACTTGTCTCGCTGCTGCTGAGAAAAATGTAATTAGTAATACATACTTTTTTGGGTTAATGAAACAAATGACTTACTTTTTGAACATTGGCTTTATGCAGTATGCCTTCTTTTGTTATATATTTTTTGAATGCAAACATATTCTCGTTCTGATCTACCACTTATCTTAATGTTTATAATCTTTTTAACATCATGTATATTAGAGCAACATTGTTGCCTCGGGGGGACTAGGTGGTGAGGTTTTCATATGGGACGTTGATGCAGCTCTTTCACCGATTGCTAAGCCTGTTGACACAACTGAAGATAAGATTTCCAATGGAAATGATGGGCATCCATTGTCAAGTTTGTGCTGTAGCAATGCAGACAATAACATGTCAATTCACAACTCTCAATCCCATGGGTACAGTCCCATTCCTGCAAAGGGCCATAAAGAGTCAGTTTATGCTCTAGCAATGAATGATAGTGGGACCCTGCTTGTATCTGGTGGAACTGAAAAGGTGACCTTAAATTCCTATAATATTTTATCATCCTTCACCTGTTAATTACATAAAGTATGTCTTCTGTACCCAATTCTGTAACAAATACTGCCACTATGTTCCATATGTGATGTTTAAATTCGGTTTTAGCAAATTCAGCTGAATATTTTAGTTGGTTTTATTGTTTCAACATAGGTTGTACGTGTTTGGGATCCAAGAACTGGTTCAAAAAAGATGAAACTAAAAGGTCACACTGACAACATCAGGGCTTTGCTTCTTGATTCTACTGGCAGGTTAGTGTGTGAAATTCCTGTCTGCCTTGACTGCTTTTACTGGCTCTACAACAAAATAGTATGCATCATTTATTTCATTTTGTTCCTGAACATATAAGTTGATCAGATGTCTCATTCCATGTTAGCCATCAGAGAAATCCCTGCAGGTTGTCTGATGGTTCACCAGTAATCTTTCAGACATAGCCATAGTTGTTCTGTAATATCCATCTGTTGTCATGATATAAACATAGTTATTAAGAAATTTCTTGAAATTAAAAATATCTGATGCTTCAAGAAAGGCAACGATAGATTTGAATGGAGCAGGTTAGAGCAAAACAGTGTTGATGCAACTGTACAATTTCTTACAGTTTTTGTTAAATATACTTAGTATCTCTTTTACAATTAAAGGTTCTTTAATGCAACTGATAGTTATGAAGAATGATTGTTCTTGCACGAATCAGAATCTAGGATATGCTAGGCAGACTTGAGTTGTAAGCCTTGTTCCATGATAGAAAACATATGGAATATAAAGCAATAGTTAAAGGCAAACAAAATGAATTAGGAACTTAGAGATGATCTCAATGAATACATCCAACACGAAAAAGATGATCCATCTCTTTAAATGCTATTTCTTTGCATTCTTATATGTTTATAAATTTGGCAACAAATTAGATAGATAGGCATTCCCTGACTTCTCATTAGCATATACGCGGAGATATTGAGGAAATGGCCTTTGGGGATGGAATTGTCTGAAAAAATGACAATAGTTGAAGTTGTCTAGTAGGTGTTTCAGAATGTAGTAACATGGCGCATATGTTGAAGAGATCATCTGGAGTGTCCTTTGGTGGATAAATGCATTCTTTGCTGTACAAGTTACCCTCTGAATTGTGGAAGCAAATAAAAATGTAATAAATAGTAGCCACCAAGATCCTAGCAAGGACTTCAAGAAATGGCTATTACATCCATGTGGCACTTAGGACTGGACGAACTGTTTAGCTTGAAGAATGATCTCATGCTAAATAAATGAAATAAATCTTGTCAGCATTACATTTCACTGCTTCCATAAAGCTCTTGGTTCTGAGCTCGTCTATCTTCTTCTCTCCATAACTTGTGATTTTTCATCTTGTTTAATCCTGATTGAGAAAACAAATAATGGAGAATTCATTCCTAGAAAATTAATTTCAAGAGTTGGTATTCTGATAGGACTGGACCTACTTTGAAAGCCAAAATTCTTCAGCCATAACTGTCTATGGCCAGACTCTACTTGCAGCACCAAGAATGATGAAGAATCTTTTTGGTAAATTACACATTGGAACACCTTGCACAAAAATTGCTGTTCGTAGTGAAGATTCTTTGAAATAGATTAATTGATTGGAGCTCTCCTGGCCACCTGCACCTTTTGTTAATTTTTTGAAATCTGTTTGTATCTGTAAGATCTCAGTTTCATGTTTGCTAACACGGTATTTAATCATAACTTGCTAAAATTGTTTCGGCTAAATGAAATAAGCTTCTTTCTGCCCTTGGCCTATCTCTTTCTTGTAGACAACAATCATGTGTAAACTTAATTTCATTCTAGTCGCTTGTGATCTTATTCAAGGATTTTATAAATGCTGTTGCATCGACACAAGTATGCATTAAGTTGAAAGGGAAAAGAGGGGGAACATCGAGAAGAAAGAGAGAGACAAGAGAGATGGAAATTTACCTGTTCTGATTCTAATGAGGTTGTCCTTAGCTGTTATATTTTGGTTGAGTTGGAAGAAGATAGCACTTATAGGATATTGGCTATGCCATTGAATTGAAACCCAAAAAGAAAGGAAATTATGTTTACACTAGATTGGCTAAAGCTTACAGTAACTTGCACACAAAAGAAAGAGAAATTAAACCTTGTGATAAATGCTGCCCAAGATCAGACTTTTCATTCACACTATATTGGCTAAACCTTATAGTAACATGCACACAAAAGAGAAACAAAAATCCAACCTTGTGAACAAATGCTCCATGATATCATCATTTTCAGGCTTGGAACAGTACATGCTGTCCAATGCCGGTTAGGAACGGTTGAAGGGAAAATCTTTGCTCTTGTTACAAAATCCTATACCACAATGCATAACTAAGAAGCATTATGTGACTATGTTTGACTGGCTAGCTAATCTTTCTAACAATGGACTTGAAGGGGGTGCTCTTGCTGTGATGTTAATCTTTGTTGACATGTTACATGCATATCTTTGGTCATCCTAGCTTTGCCTTGTCATTCTTATTTTAGCTAGCCCTTCTCCACCCTAGCATTATTTTGTTTCAAAACATGGTTTATTTGATTTGGTAATTTTATCACTTCGTACTCCATAGTCTGCTGAATAGCCACCTTAGCATGTATCTTGATGCTCATTGTTTACTTATCAGCCTGGCACCTCCACTTTATAGTTAGTCAACGACTCAACATCATATCGAAATGCCTTGACTGCCTTAATGACACCTTTATGCCTACTTTTGAATTAACTTTCTAATCTGTAATATATGTCATTATGTTGTTGGTATAGATACATGCTATTTACTACATTCAAATTGAAACTTGATTATCTTCTGCAGGCTTTGCTTATCAGGTTCATCTGATTCAATGATTCGGTATGAAATACTATAATCTTTTTATATCTCTTGTTAATAGGTAAAGTTTTTGTTGTCTCCTAAGGGAAATGAGCTGTTCTTTTTTTGTTTATTTTATTAAAAAGGATTGTCAGAGACTCAGATATCATTTGTTGTTGTAATTGTTTATGTGCCAAATTCCATGTACATCAAATAATTTAGGTAGAATTAAGTCTTATGGAAAAAATTATCATTTTCTTTTTCTATATGATACTGAAAGTTACTTGATTGACATAACTTTTTAGCTTAGCATAACATAACTGAATCTGGAACTTTATGGATTAATGTCATTTGTGAAACTTCTAAGCATGCTTAGTTGAGGTGCTCTGTCTTGTGTAGCCTATGGGATCTTGGTCAACAGCGCTGTGTACACTGTTATGCTGTTCATACAGATTCAGTCTGGGCACTTGCCAGCACCCCAACATTCACACATGTTTATAGTGGTGGTAGAGACCTATCTGTAAGTATGACAGCTCCCTTATCTTCTTAAGGTTTAAAACTGATCACTGTCTGATGTGTACCATCTCTACATGAATATGGATATATTAGTTGTACCTGACAGACTTGTCAACAAGAGAGAGCATTTTGCTTTGCACAAAAGAGGATCCAATTTTACAAATGGCCTTACAAGACGATAGTATATGGATAGCAACAACAAATTCCTCTGTAGACAGGTTTCCAGCTGAAGTACATAATCCTCAGAAGATTTTTCAAAGAGGCGGTTCATTCATAGCAGGAAATTTGTCATTTACAAGGGCAAGAGCTTCTTTAGAAGGATCTGCTCCTGTAAGTCATAGCATGCAGTAGTGTGAGACATTATGTTAAATGAAAAATAAGTTACCTGTTTTTGGCTGCTTGCTTACTGTTGGATATCTTAGGTTGAACTTTATATTATTAGTTTACAAGTTCAAACTGTCAAGTTCAGCAGTTCCTCCTGCACCCTTTGTCTACACCTTAGAAGAGCTGCCTCTGCTTTCTTCATTTCCTCAGAAGAGTTGTGAACATGAGGGTTTGTTTCCTTTTTTGGTGAAGTAAACACAAAGATTTGCTTTTGAAATTCATGATTCATGCTAATAGACTGGGGCAGGGGTTTAAGAGAAACTGTTCTGGAGATTCAAAATGGCTTATTTACTGAAATGAGTGGTATACTATGCTTATTTGCTTAGTTCCCATTGTAATTGCTTTGGACCCTGGATTGTACCCAATCATGTTATGCTGACTGATAAATTGTAGTAAGTTGAGTTTGAGGTATACTGCCTAATGAACCTGGTAGAGGGAGCTCTACATCCTGGTTCTCACTCGGAACATTATGGGTGGTATACTGGAAATTAAAATTCCTTGTCTTGGACCTTTTCACTTAAAGAATGGATGCCCATTCTGTCTTCTTCTCTGAACTTCTAAAGCCATTTTGTGATCTTGGAATGAAGATTCAACTCCGGGGAATGATGCCAAAGGAGATTTGGAGACTAAATCTCTTGTTTCAGCTTTGTTTTTATTTTTCTAAAATTTTATTGAGCTATGTGGTTCATCATTTCAACTTGAGAAGACAATGCTAAAAAAGATAGAATTTGGAACTACATCACTTGTTTTAAGCTTCATTTCTTTTTTTTCAATTTCCTTTGGTTCATCTTTTTTAACTTGTTGTTTCCTTTTACTGATCCTGAAGTATCTGATGTTATATTTGGAGGCTCAAGATTTCATAAATTGAATAATTTTTTCGTATTCATATTTACCCATCTTATGGATTATTCCTTAAATAAATGTTCAAAAATTTATGCAGTTTTTTGATACTTCAATCTAGACCATGAAATTATGTGAAACTTGTGCCTGGATCTTGACATTGCTCTACTTTTTGATTAGATGTTATTCATTTTAGTGATTTAAAAAGGCGCTCGGGCGCTTGCCTAGGCACTCGGGCGAGGCGAGGCGAGGCTTGAGCGCCTCGCTAATCTCCCAGGCGACGCGCTTCAAACAGGCACCGCTTAGGCGCTCGCCCGAGCCCAGGCGCTAGGCACTTTGGGCGAGCGCCTGGGTTAACCAAGGCGACCGAACCAGGATTTTAGGTCTGGTTTGGTCTATGATGGTTAGTTGGTTCAATCGAACCAACTAAAACTCATATAAGTGACAACCGAACCCTAACCCTCACCGTTGCCGATCCCGATCCCACTGCTCATCGCTATCGCTGCTCGCAAACGCTGCCGTTGTTGCCGCTCGCGCCTCCCGCTGCTCGCTGCTCCTGCTCCCGCTCCCGCTCCTCGCCGCTGTCGCCGCTCCCGCTCCTGCTCCCGCTGTCGTTGCTCGCAAACGCTGCCGCTATCGCTGCTCGCGCCTCCCGCTGCTCACCGCTCCAGCTCCCGCTGCTCGCCGCTGCCGCTTCCTCTTTTCTCAGTCAGCAAGCTCAACACTCCTTTACACTTCCTTTTAACAGTATACGTATACTGTATACTGTTAATATTATTAAGTTTATTTGAAATGATTAATTTTCAATACTGTTAATAGATTAATAATATATTATTTTGATTTTAATACTGTTAATTTTTATTTATTTGAAACTTTTTGTTAATGTGACATTGTGATTTTGTATCTTAGATTTTCTTAATTTAATAGCATATTTTTATTTAAAATTTTAAATAATTATATTTATTAATTATATTATATATTTTTATATTTTAGCGCCTCGCTTCACTCGGGCAAGCGCCTAGCGCCTCGGGTGTTTTTGGACCTTGGCGCCTAGCGCTTTTTAAATCACTGATTCATTTTGATCTTAGTGCTTATATCTAAGCCACTGTTCTCATTTATGTAATCTCTAATCATTGATTTTTGGGGTTTATGTCTAGGTTTTGAATTCATGGAACTGTAATGAAATCTGCTACAATTTAAAGTTCAAATGATTCTAAATTTCATCAATGAAGTCATTATATTTATTATGTCAGACTTTAGGTGAAATATGTTTTTTTCAGCTTAAGATGCATTGAAATATCGAGATATTTGTTTTGTAAAATGCATAGTTTATCCCAAAATGATTTGAAGTTTGTTTCTGATTTGCAGATCTGCAAGAATTTTTTTCCTGATTAACATATAGTTAATCACCAATGCTTTTGCAGGTTCCTGTATATAACAAACCATATTTCACTATTCCTGGAAATTTGGGAATTGTACAGCATGAAATCTTAAATAATAGAAGATATGTCTTGACGAAGGTATTATTAGGTTCTATTCCACTTGTATCCTTTATGTTCTCTCTTTGAATGATTTTGGGTGGTTCCAATATCTAGCACTAATTGGTAGTTTCATGGTTTTTTTAGTTGTTAATGACTTTAACATCCCTTTTTAACAGGACACCGCAGGTTCTGTTAAGCTGTGGGAGATTACCAAGGGAGTTGTCATTGAGGATCATGGAAAGGTATTCTTTGTAGCATTGAACAATGTCCCAATAAAAGCTGAAGTGTCATAACAGCTCATTCAACTTGATGACATTGGGTGCTAATGATATCTTATTCATACAATCATACACCTTACGATCATACAATTCCTTAACAGATTATCTCGATTAACTTAAGAAAATATGACCTCTCTTGTAGGTGTAACTTATGACTCCGTAATTCACTTGCAGGTTTCATTTGAGAAGAAGAAAGAAGAGTTGTTTGAAATGGTAACATATCAAGCAGTGCCAATATTGCTAGTATTCCTTTTTAACAAAATTATCTATTTCTACTACATATTTGGAATTTTTTTCTTTTATCCAGGTGAGCATACCTGCATGGTTTACAGCAGATACTCGGCTTGGTTGTTTATCTATCCATTTGGATAGTCCTCAATGTTTCTCCGCTGAGATGTATGCTGTTGACATGAATATACCAGGAGCACAAGATGATGTCAAGGTAAATAATTTTTTTTTTAAAAAAATCCTACTCGGTTGACTTCTATGACTTGAAATCTTAAAAGCAAACATGTCATCAATATTCAATATTTTTTATTTTATATTAAAAATAGGATGACTGTTTGTCTGCCTGGAGAAAAACATATAATCTGGGTGGACTAACATAGGTGATTGTAAAGTATCTGTTACAAAACGATGCAGATTAATCTAGCTCAGGAGACACTTCGTGGCTTGTTGGCCCATTGGATGGCCAAAAGAAGCCAGAGGAAGGGATCACCAATTTCATCTAATGGTGATGTTGCAACTGAGAAGGATGTTTCCATTCGAAATCTTTCTCATTCAAAACTTGAGGTGGATGATGGAGCTGAAAACAGTAAATCTGGCATGCTTCCTTCGTTTGAGTTTTCCACAGTTTCGCCTCCATCAATAATTACAGAAGGTTCACATGGAGGTCCTTGGAGAAAAAAGATTACAGATTTAGATGGTACAGAAGATGAGAAAGATCTTCCTTGGTGGTGTATTAATTGTGTTCTAAATGGACAGTTACCTCAAAGAGAAAATACAAAGTAAAATGTTGCTTTCTTGCATATCTGTTCTTTTCCTTTAAGTTGCAAGCAATAAAAGTCTTTCGATGTATGTTTTGGAGCATTTAAGTTATTTATTTTTTATGCTTAATTTAGTTTCCAAGGAACCTGAACTTGTGAAACAAATTGTCATCTTTAGGAAACTTTATGGAATAGAAAGAAAAGACAAGATTGTTGTTTCAACCCATTCTTTTATTTTTTTTTCTTATTTTATGATCCTTTTTGTCATGCAAGTAGGTATCACTTTATGGAATAAAAAAAGACAAGTTTGTTGTTTCAACTGATTCTTCTATTTTGTCTTATTTTATGATCTTTTTTCTCGTGCAAATAAGTACCAATTTTTTCTTCGAATTATGTGCATTCTGAGTTTACATTGATTAAACAAGAAAATAATGTGCCACAGTATTCAGTGCATACCTGCACCCATTATATGGTATTTTAAGATATATAATCTTGCACACTACTACTAAATAGATTGTTGATCCCATTGCAAGGGAAAGTTACATCACAGAATGAAAAAAGAGAATTTTTAAGCCTTAATGCTCTAGTTGCATTTTCAACATCATGATTAATATAGTTAATAGGATTATGGACTTTAGGTGTTGCTCAACTTCATGATTTTTTAGACTTTAATGGACTTTAGGTGTTGCTCAATCCCTCGTTTCTTGTGATTACAATTTAAGGAAGTGTGTTAATAGGATCTATTTAGTTACATCCAAATGGGAATATTGGGTTAATTCTTCAATTAGAAATGCTCCTTCTTGATGTCCTAATATGTAGAATGAGATAGAAAAATTAATATGGACTCTAGTATGAAGTCAGGCCTGGAAGTATAACTACTATAACTAAGCTTAAAAGATGCAAATTTAAGGTATCACTCAATAATTAGTTAAGCCATAAGTTCATAATGCACGTCTTATTGTGGAGGAGGGGTAACAGCTGTGGAGGGTGATGTTAAGTTTGATAATTTGGTGGCTAAGGTGTCCCTGATGTTTCAAAAGGTAGCAGTATGTCATTTTTCAAGGGAGATGGACTTGCTGGAAGAGGTCAGTCTAGAGCCGGTATAGGTCTCCAAGAAGGAAGGATCCAAGATGAGGAGAGTGGTGTAGGGAAGTTTCACATCCAAAGCCTATTTCCTTAAGCCTAAAAAAATACAAAGAAATGGAATGATAATGGTGATCCATCGGTCATTAGAAGTACTGTGGCAGAGTGCCAGGAGGTTCTTAGCGAATGAATCACAACCAATTTATGAATATCCTCATTTGAAATTATTGAGGTGCCCATTAAAAAGGGGACAAAAAGAAACACTCTACGATTGTTCATTCATGATTGGTTGTCCATTTGTCATTTTTATTAACCTCTGTTAGTTGTAAGGAAAATTTTGGAGTTATTTATGTCAAGGTTTAACTTACCGATCCAAGCCGGTATGCCAGTCGATTGGCGACATGACACGTGGTGCTCCGTACCAGTGTACCAACTACCAACACATGGTATGTTGGTGTGTACCGATGTTTGGATAAGGAAGAAAAATAGATCGAAAAGGAAGGTCCGGTGGAGGAACAAAGGAGGAAAAAGGAGAAAGAAGGAAAAAGAGAAAGAACAAAGAAAAGGAGGAGAAGTGCAACGATACTTGGGAAGCAGCAGCAGCGTCGAAGGGAAGCAGTAGCATCACAGCGGCGAAGAGGTGGTGCTGCTGCAGCATCGCAACAGCGAAGCGGCGAAGTGGTATTGCAGTAGCGAAGCAGTGAAGAGGCAGTGCTGCTGCAACATCGCAGCGGCGAAGCGATGAAGACGCAGCGTCGCTGCAGCATCGCAGTGGCAAATCAGTGAAGAGGTAGCGTCGCTGCAGCAGCAAAGTGGCAAAAAGAGGCAGCACCGCTGCAGCATCACAGCAGTGAAGAGGCGGTGCCACGGCTTCGTACGCAAGAAGAGCCCTAATATGCTTTTTTTTTAATGCTAAAATGGACTGGGGTCCATCATTTTTTATTTTTTTTATTATTTTAATGTAGATTGCCCGAAACGGGGTGGTCTGTATATCGGTCCATGCCCGGACCAGTAATAAAATTTTATGTGCATATTTTCATGATTGACTACATTGCTTCTATAGTAATTAGCTTCATCTCTTTAATTCATAAATTTCTCAAATTCTTGATTTTTTTTGCTTTGTTTTAAATAGTTTTTATTTTACATTTAATTTGCAACAGATTCTACCTGTGACAGATCTCCCTAACAATAAGTCATGTCTTGATCTTTTCCATATATCCACCACCTCCTTGATAATTGGACACATTAGGAATATCTATTTGCTTGTTTTT
Source organism: Musa acuminata AAA Group (assembly GCF_036884655.1). NCBI lineage: Eukaryota > Viridiplantae > Streptophyta > Magnoliopsida > Zingiberales > Musaceae > Musa > Musa acuminata. Next base: position 41,609,676 of record NC_088341.1, read on the forward strand.
CTTTATAATAAATTCTTCCATACATTAGGAATGCTAATCTTCTGCTCCATATAAATCTTACAGTTACTCCCGATACATCCTAGGTTTGGGGTGGAAGCATAGTATGCATATTATGAACAATACAACATTTGTTGACACATTGGCAGTTAATGTGGTTTATTTATTATTGATGATACCTATGTGACAAATGTTAGAAGTTTTTGCTGCTACTCTCATATTGTTAAACCTAAATATGTTGTTGCAACTTTGATCTTCTTAGGAGCTGACAAGATTATTCTAAGTTGTAGAAATTTCTTGTGATTGTTTCTCTCTGGAAGCAGTTTAAAGCTAAGTCGCTTTTCAAAAATTGCTTATCCAACTTGGGCTTTTGCTTAATATTACTGGAGTTTATTTTACTAATTAATGTTAGTGGTGTTACTATGTACCTAATAGTTGAGATTGTATTCATATCTTTGTTGCTGTGATGTGGAATTTCTTTGGTTATGTTGATAAGTTGTGACATCAATATTACTTTGTTCTTTACTGTAGATGTAGCTTCTTTTTGCTACCTTGTGAAGGTTCAACTGTGCCAGTCATCACACAGGGGAAATTGAGTGCACCAAGGATATTGAGGATGAACAAAGTAAGAATTAGTTATTTTTTCTTGATAGGTGACCATCATATTTTGTTCTAGCTTTTCATATGTTAGGTTATTGTAATAAAAATGTGGATTAATAGACATAACAAGACAAATAGTCACTAGTTTATTGATCTTTTTTTCTTATTTTTTATCAAGCAAACAATTGATCTAATGGGAATAGATTGGAGAAGTGTTAATTGTACCATATTAAATGTAGGGTCTTGGTTCTTCACAAAATTAATGTTACTGTTTAGTGCGTATAGAAGTTAACCTGTGTTGCATTATGATCGCTTCTTTTTAACATTTATTTATAACATCAAGGTAAATAAAAACAGTAATATTTGTTTATCATCTAATCAAGTTACAATTTTTGATGAGTCAGTGCCAGATGAATAACTTGTGATGTAGCTGTTTTACCTGAAGTCATAATGTTTTAGTGGAAAACTAACTTCAAATATAAAGAAGCATGACTTGGTCTATGTCAAGCTATAATCTTCTCACTTTCTATCTCTTCTTGGCTAGTTTGCCAAGATACAATCAATTAGTTAACATATCCAAAATTTCTTATTTTGGTCTTCATATGTTTGTTTCATCCTCTTGTATTGCAGGTGATTAATTATGTTATGGAGAAGATGGTTCTTGACAAACCATTGGATGGTGGAAGCTCTGATGCCACAATTGTTTTAGGAGTCAGCATGACAAAGACACAAGTTCCATCAAGTGGAGTAAAACAGAGCATGAAGTCATGGCCAAAGCTAATGCCATCTATTGACATCTTGTGTAATAACCAGGCAAGTGCAGCAAAGCTTTCTATGATGAAATTTTTGGTTTTCATTAATTTTTGTACTAGGAGTGAGGCTTATTGGACCTGCAACATGACATGTTGACTTTTACTAATGCTTTTTTCTACATAAAATTGAGTCTCACAGATGCTGTCAACAAAAACATGCATTTACTTTCTTCTTAATATATTTCCATGATCTCTAATATCCTCAGTTTATTCAATTTTTATTATGCAAGTCTGCTACATATGTTTTGACTAAATTTTTGTTCTTGTTTACTTTGTTTAAAATTCTGCTGAGTCGCTGACTCACAAATTGACAGTGCAAAGGCAATAATGTATCTCTAATATCCTCAGTTTACACACCACGGTCATTCATGGAACCTTCAGTTTAGATTTAGCATCTGTAGCTTTGTACTGCTATGGTGATATGTCAACGTACCCATTAAGGACCTTGGAAGTGTAGGACAAACTATATCTGAAAGTGGTTTGCTGGAATGTTATTACAATTGGTAGAATTAGTGGGTTGTGTGTGAAAACCACATACACTGTCGGTTTGGCGAAAGGAGTTGTAGTAGCTAATATCTTAGATGAGTTTAAAATGTTAAAACATGTTGAACCTTCAGACTCAGCCAACAGAGTTGAACAAAAACAAGAATAGCATGCCAACCTAGTGCAAATAATTAAATTTATGCATGTAAAATGTTGTCAAGTTAAAACAAAAGTAAGATAGGAAAGAGGGCACATAAAACCATTTGTTTCCTGGGATTCATGTCTATTTGGCACTGTCAGATGCATTAATTTACAATTTCCTGGATTCACATTTGGTTGGTACTTTCACACAAGGTTATAAGCATCGGTTTAGTATCGATATTGGTCCTTAGGCGGACCAGTTCCAGTGCCACATAATAATTCCCCTTTCTTCTTTGTTTTCCATGTGCAGGTCGTATCTCCGGAAATGAGTTTGGCTACTGTTCGAACATACATATGGAAGAAGCCAGAAGACTTGATCCTCAATTACAAAGTGGTGCAGACTGGATGATGACACAACTCATTATGACAATGGTGAATTCAATTAACATTATTCTACATAGCATAATTGTCACATGATAGCATTTCTTTCTTCACCTTAGACACCATGAGCGGCAGTGTGATATTTTTCTTTGTAGTCAATTCAATTGTGCATGTAGAAATCAGACTAGTCTCTGATTTTGCAGAATGTATAGAATCTGGTAGATTTATTCCTAGGTTACACTTGCTTTTTCTAATTAAGTTGGTTGTCTTTGCCCTGTAAATTTTGTGAGTCAGCTAATTCTTTACTGATTAATATGTGATTTGGCATGGAAGCTTCCTAAGCCACACTAGATGTATGATTTATGAGGGTGAGTCAGTTTAATTATGTGCCATAATAGTTGTGATTTTAGGACTACTTGTTATTATCATCATGTAATTCAATATCTCATGCATTTGGGATTGACATATTATCTTGACAGACCATTAGGCTGGAACTAACATAATTGATTCATCAACCTTTATATATTATCATTTGGAATGTCATATGTTTGCAATCGGTGGTTTCATGTCATGATTAATTCTTTTCTATTTCCATTATATATTAATTCTTTTATATTATAGATCACCTTTAGTCGAAATTACTTATGGTAGACCAATCAAGTTTATATATCATTCTTCCAAGTGTCACAGTTTATACAGAATAATGTATGAGCTTCCCTCACGGAATGGAACAATGCCATCTCATTGATCTTGTACAATCAAGAAATAAAAAGCCACATCAGGAAAACACAAAGCCTCCTCGAGATGTTTGCTTGGAACTCCTCCGGATGATAAATAGATCCTTGGAACTTCCAGTAGAGCTATCACCCGAGCGGCTTCTTGTCAGCGTAAACACCCTATTGGCAACATAAGTCATTGGGGTTCACCCATTGTCGCAAACACCGAGTGTGCATGAAGTCTACAAGCTCTATCTCCCTTGAACCATTGTAATTGTGACGTCGTAGGTGGAGAATGACTCGTACTTGTTGGCAATCTTCGTCTCCGTAACATCTGGGCTTCCCACTGCCACAAACATGGGTTGTCTAGGCATGGGAAGAGGGCCGCTCCCACTCCCCATCATGCGGATGACGGCGTCGATGTCAGGTCGATCGCTCGCTCGATCCTGCACGCACAACAGGGCTATATGCACGCATCTCAGCGCTTGAGAAATCATGGAGGCCGACCGTATCGTCGGATCTATCAGCTCCACCGCTCTGTCCTCGTTCCACATCTGCCACGCCTGCAACAACAAGAAGGCCCAAGGAAACACCTGCGGGTAAGTGAACACGCAAGACGGCGCGAAATCCAAATGCAGCATCGAGATGTGGGTGGGTGTTCAACGTACGTATCCCACGATGTTGACGGCGTTCTCCATCCGATGGAAGCTGCTGTTCCTCCTTGCTGTCAGGATCTCCAACACTAAGATCCCGAAGCTGTAGACGTCGGACCTCACCGAGAAGAGACCTTCCATGGCGTACTCAGGCGACATGTATCCACTGCATCAGTGTCAATTCAAGCTGCACTTAGTCCCAACATCCTCTCACTGCAGCAGTAGATATGCTCGATACTTACAACGTCCCGACGACACGATTCGTGTTGCCTTGGTTTTCGTCGGCTCCGAAGATCCTTGCCATGCCGAAGTCCGATATCTTAGGGTTCATGTTCTCGTCCAACAAGACGTTGCTGGCTTTTAGGTCACGGTGAACGATGCGCAACCTGGAATCCCTGTGAAGATAGAGAAGGCCACGAGCAATCCCTTCGATGATGTTGAAGCGTTTCTTCCAGTCCAGTAGCTCTTTCTTCGATGTATCTGTTGGAATCATCCATCCAAGTCAAACTTCATTTCTTCTTCTCCCTTGGGAAGAGCAAAAAGAGACGGTGCAATCCACAAGTGTCATACCGAAGATGATGGCATCCAAGCTTTTGTTGGGCAGGTACTCGTAGATGAGGATCTTCTCTTCTCCTTGAATGCAGCAGCCGAGCAACTTGACCAGGTTCCTGTGCTGCAGCTTGGCGATCAGTATGACCTCGTTCTTGAACTCCTCCAACCCCTGCCCTGAACTCCTGGAGAGCCTTTTGACAGCCACTTCTTGTCCACCAGGCAGCGTTCCCTTCACAAGCATCAATAATACCATCATCCATGTTTAGATGCCATGCTGCAGCGTGACTCATTCTCCGTGCATGCCAACTCTTACCTTGTAAACATGGCCAAAACCTCCTTCGCCGAGCTTATTTGAGTCGCTGAAGTAACCGGTGGCAGTCGCTATGCAGTCAAACGTGAACAGTGGCTCAGAAGCTTTTCCTTCTTGCGTTTCTTCTCCGTAGATGCTCGAGAATTCCGATACTACTTCTCCACTTGGATGCAATACTGTGTTCTCTTGCTGCCTTTTCTTCTTCCAGGAAACTACATAGCACATATTACACATCAGTAAGCAAGTGAAAATACGATGATATCTTCATAAATCAAAGCATCATAAGAACCATATAAATATATCCTTCACCTCACCTTTTGCTCTTGAACCGTACTTCCACCACAAGAAGAAACATATGATGATGGCAAGCAGTAACCCCAGTGCACATCCTACCGCCACTATCACCCTCAACTTGGTCTTGTCGCTTGCAGCATCTGTTGCCCAAAAGACAAAAGACAAGACAAGAAGAAGAATATGATTACCATTGGAATCATGTGCAATAGGAAAAGGTCTTCAGCTAAGACAGCATGGTCCAACCAGCTTTCTTCGACTTCAAGCGAGCCGAGTAGGTCGAACTATGACAACTTGGTGAAGGTATGTCCTATCTTATCCAAATCAGGGATTAGTCCAAAGAACATGACAAAACCCTTTGGTGTTTCCCTGAATCATGTCTGATAAACGAGCTTTGAATAAACCACAATAGATTACAGATAAACATGAATGAAGTATAAGAATCCAAAATATTCGAGCAAAGTTTGGGGAAGAGGACCATGAAGAGTAAAGAAAGAAGGATGTATTGCTTTCCACTGCTGGTGGGGGACAACATCGAAAAAAGCAGTCACACCTTCTTTATTGTGGGTGGGATAGGCTTTAGCTTAAAGTGCACCAAGCTTGTGCAAGTGGGTGGGCTTGATGATGTGGAAGGCATGACTGAATGGTGTGCAGGTCATCCAGCACGGCTAACAACAGGCATGGAAAGGGCACACGATAATTGTATTAGCCTTTCCTTTCGACTGGCATGTTTGGCTTTAATGGAGTGATAGTGATGTATGGCATTTCTTATTCCTTGTAGTAGTTAAATGGTTGGTGTACCTGCTACATGTAATCTATCACCTTAATTCAAGATAAGAATAAACAATTATTACAATATTATCTTCATTGATATTGTATATACTTTTCTTAATGTCCTATCACATCGAGAATCGTCAGCTTAAATAAATTTATAAGGTTACATGAGTCTATTATAATTGATATTTTTTTGTATTTTAATGGTGGTTATTAGATGGATCATATTTGATCTATGCGAAAACCATGAAATAAATCTACAGAAAAATATGATCCAATTAATCGTCCTCAGACTCGAAAATACTTACCAAGATCAGACGCCGCGAGCTTGACATGGAGATCATAGCCGTCCTGAGGAAACTCGAACTGGTAGATGTCGATGAGATCATGCCCCCATAACAAGCATCCTATGTCGGAAGCAGCGTAAGCGTAGGCCCTGCAAGAACAGTTGCTCGAGCAAGCTTCTTGGCACCCCGATTCGCTTCCGATCGTGGAAGCCCAGTCTGAATGGTCCGGCAGCTTCGCCCCCGGCAGCGTGAAGAATCCATCTTCATTGCTGCTGCTGTTTAGCTGGCAAAGTAATGGAGTCTTTCTCGCGCACCCACTGGTCCAGTTACCGTCGCTCCACTCCGTGCTTGACCGCGGCTCGAACCCTTGCAGGCAGCTACACGTCGTCGTCGTCCCGTCGTCGCTGCACGTCCCGTAAACCCCGCACATGCCGTAGACCTCGCACTGGTTGATGGGCTGCCCCCACACGATCTCCCACTGCCTCGTCTCCTGCACCTGCATGAACGTCCTCTCCATGCCGTCCCACTCCATGACGAACCTCACCAGGGAAGCGTTGTGCGGAGTGTACGTGTAGTAGGCGATCCCTTGGCTCTCATCGGTTTCGTAGTCGAAGCCGTAGATGTAGAGCGACCTCATCACCGTGCCTATGAACCTGTGCCCGTTCCATTGCCCCGATCTCCACCGTGGCACCCCTCGGTCCCATATGAAGATCTGCGCCGATCCATTGGGGTCGAGGCCCAACGTGTAGTTCCCTGCCGATGGATCCTCGGGGCTCTTCCACGACGTGAAGAGCAGCGCCTTGCCCGTCGTCGTGTTGAGACTCAACTTCATGCCAGGGAGGAACGTGTGGGTCGGGTGATCGAAGCTCTGCCACAGCGTTCCTCCTCCGCCGTCTTGGAGAACAAGGTTGCCGGTGTCCAAGAGCTGTAGGGTGGTGGAGCTGTTGCTGGGCGCCGCCGACGAGTTGGTAGACCAAACAGAGCCTCCTGCTCCATCGAGCACCACCAGATCTCCGTCGCTCGTGACCATCAGACGGCCGCCGGAGCCCGTGATGGGAGCCTCCCGGTTGGCCACCCAGACCACGGTTTGGGTGGCCGAGATGCTCGAGTGGTACAAGATGCCGACGTAGCGACCATGGCTGGAGTTCCCGGGGCTGAAGAATCGCAGCTCGAAGACGTTCCCGGCTGACACCAAGGTCTGCCCATCTGTGATGGATTGGCCCTGGGTCAAGGTGTCCTTGGCATGAGCGAAGAAACAGAAGGAAGAGATGAGGAAGAAGAAGAAGAAGAAGAAGACGAAACAAGAGAGGAAGGTAAGTCTTCCGGATACGTAGCAAGCCGCAGCCATTTTTTGTTGAGCTTGCTTGCTCGAAGAAAGCCTTAAGCCTTTGCCTTGGATCTAAAAGATTATATTAGGCTCAACACTATACTAATCAAACGTAAACGAGGAAGCGTTGACCACATTAAATCCGTGTCGAGCTGCTCTGAAGCAGCATGTGTCGTTGTTTGACCGCGGGATCTGCTATAGGCAACCCACGTTTGGTTGACCGGTCAAAGTCCAAAAGCAATGGCGAAGACGCATTGGCTCTTGTTCGGCTGCTGGCGGCGGCCTCTCCGACCAATCCCTTACGACCTATCGATGTCTGAAGACATCATTCAAGACGAGGCAACAAGAAAATTCATCGCCTCCCACTGAAAATTCATGCTTCATAAAAAGAAAGATGTAGTAGTTGTAGACTCCAATCCCGAGGAGAATTAAAAATATTTAATTAGAGTAGATGAATTTGTTACGTACATATAATATTAAAATTATTAATTAGAAAGCCTT